>NC_041390.1:301082372-301247267 GCF_002162155.2 Triticum dicoccoides | reverse complement strand
CGCCCCGATCTCCCCGTAGGTATGCCTCCTTTTCTTTCTTTTTGTTTTATTTTTTCCTTTCTGATTCATTGTTGGCACTCACAATTTATTGTTTGTTGTACTGTGTAGATGGAGGTGAACAACGACGCCATGGACTCGTTGTCTGATTCGTTGGGTTGGTCGTCATCCGACGATTCGGACATCGACGAGTTGTTGCAAGATGACGACGTTGAGATAATGAGCCTCCTCATCGACGTGCAATCGTTCGAAAACCGCGTGAAGCTGATGGATCAAAGGAGACGGTTGAAGATGGGGCGAGTCACCATCTACCAGAACTGTGCTCTCGGACCCGAGCATTTGATGGAAGACTACTTCGCGGAGGTACCTACATACCCTCCATGTCTCTTCCACAGAAGGTACCGAATGCGGCGTAGTTTGTTTGTGAAGATTGTCACCGATTGTGAGGCCGCCTCCTATTACTTTAAACGTCGTAGATCCGCAGCCGGTATCATGGGGTTTAGTGCATATCAACAGATATCAGCGGCAATGCGGGTACTCGCTTATGGCATACCCGCGGATTATACCAACGAGTATCTTCGCATTGGGCAAGATACAACCACGGAGTTAGTCCATAGGTTTGCGAAGTTGGTCATGCGGTTGTACGGTGAGCAGTATCTTCAGGCACCTAACGAGGAAGATACAAAGAGATTAATGGAAATGAATGAAAAAAGGGGATGGCCGGGGATGCTAGGTAGTCTTGATTGCATGCATTGGAGGTGGAAAAATTTCCCAAAGGCATGGCACGAAATGTATTGTGGTAAAAGCCGTGATGCTACCATTGTGCTTGATGCCGTAGCATCTCAGGACACATGGATTTGGCATGCATTCTTTGGGTTGCCGGGAACACTCAATGATATCAATATCCTCAATAGATCTCCTTTGTTCAAAAGATTAATTTCTGGGGATGCTCCACAATGCAACTACAAAATCATGGACAATGAGTACTCAATGGGATACTATCTCACCGATGGTATCTATCCCGAATGGGCAACTCTTGTGAAGTCCATCAAGGAGAAAAATGGGGTGCCCTTAACAAGAAAATAGGCTCATTTCACCAAGGCACAAGAGGCAGCCCGCAAGGATATTGAGAGAGCTTTCGGTGTTTTGCAAGCAAGGTTTGCCATAGTTCGTGGTCCAGCTCGGTTTTGGGACAAAAAAAACCTTGGTGAACATCATGAAATGTTGTGTGATTCTACACAACATGATCCTAGAGGATGAGAGAGGGTTAAACCTCCCTTGTTTCTATGACAATGTTGGTACCCGTGTGCAATCGGAAAGAAACCCTTCTCGCATACACGCTTTTCTTCAAGCACATCGTGAGATTGAGGATGCAACCACTCATGGTCGGCTCCGGGATGATCTACTAGAGCACCACTGGCAGTTGGATGGGCGGCACATTGGCCCATGATGTATCTTTGTTTTACTTTTCTATGTCCTATTTGATTCGAACAATTAGTGTAATTTTCTCAAACATTGTTGTAATAATTTGAATGATTATTGTTTTATTCGGTGTTGTAATAATAACTAGAATGATTATTGTTTTATGTCAAATGTGATGGAATTTGTGATATGTCATATGATGAAATGTGATGAAATTTGTGATATATGAAATGACAGTTTTAAAGGTTGGGGTTGAGGCAAAGACTAGAACCCTCAAATCCAACCCTTAAAGTAGTTTAAGGGTTGGGTTTGAGGGTTCTAGTCTTTGCCCCTATTTTTCAACCCTTAAAAGTGTAAAAAAACTGGCACTTCTCAACCCTTAAAACTGCTATAAGGGTTTGAGGGTTTGAGGGTTCTATTAGTAATGCTCTTATAATATGGTAGCAAAAAGGTCAGCAATAATCAATTCAGAGATGCAAAGTTGAATAAACGCTCAATGACGGTACTATGCTGGTCCTAGGCTAGACCGTACTAGAGATGCGAGCCTAGAACATGAACAAAATCACGGCGTGGCACGTAAACAAGGGAGGAGCACTCTTTGAATTTTTTTTCATTTTTTTTGCTCCGCAACAAATTTTTTTCAAAAAAGTCTACAAATGGTCTAAAAAGTGCCTAGCCAAAATTTTCCAGACTTAGTTTTTTTAGTTTGGAACTATTTTTCTTCTGCAGATGGCTCAAAAGTTGGGGAGTCCGACTCTGTCACGACCCAGAGTATCGCGTGATCTGGAAATCGAAAACAAAGCAACAATTACTGGACTCGGACTAGGACTAGTGGCGGAGATGAATCTGGTGGAATCTTGGACTGGTGGCGGCGATGAATCTGGTGGAAATCGGACTGGTGGCGGATATATGTTGCAGCTGGACTCGGATTGGCGTGATGGCGGTGGATATGTGGTGGCGTATATGGACTCGGATTGGTGGTGAATATGTGGTGGTGAATATGGCAGTGACGATGAAGTTGGTGTGGTGGTGGTATATGGCAGCAGCGATGATGATGATGCGGTGGTGATATCTGATAGCGGCGACGTGACAACCTGTGAACAGAACTCGAAACTCTAAAGGACTAGACGCTAAGACCAGCAACTTGACACGATGATGCAACCGCAAATTCAACAAAGCAAATACAGAAAAGATTATGCAAAGGCTCAGATTGGTTCGGATAGGATGAACTAACCCTAATTTTTTTTGGCTTTTTCATCGACTATAGGTATGAAGAACAGACTCGATCTAAACTATGAAAAACTGTAAAATCTCACCGACCAACCTGGAAAGCTGATACCACTTGATAGAGGCGAAGGTGTCCCGATGTTTCGATGAGATGGTGGCTATCGTTTTCTGTGGGAGTCGACCTTGATGATCCGACTACGAACGTGCGAGACGTCACGCCTTAGCAATCACTAAACCAACTTCCGAGGGGTTATTGACCACGCCGGAGCATGATCAACCTGACCACGAGGGTTTGTTTCCTGTGAGCAAACGAAGAACAAGCAAGAAACTGATATTGCAATCTGGATATTGTGAATATAAGATGAAAACTTTATTGATCAAGGTGGGGTTCTGTGACGTCTTGGTCTGGTCGTTGGACACAAACGAAGTACGCGAAGTTGCAGCTATGGAGAACTTTTAATCTAAACAAAACCCAAAGTCTAAATGACGCCCTAAGGGCTGTATATATGGAGGAAGAGGGGGGAATTTCGTGGCCCTTGGAGGAGGGGTCCGAAACCAACTCTAACTCTTGTTTCCGCACACATACGGACTCTAAAAACAGCCTATACTTAAGTGTTTCAAATGATGAATCTAATGCCACCAGTGGATTGGTGGGATTTTTCTACCCCAAATGCATATATAATATGTCTATGTTGCAGTAGAAAAATAACCACAAATGCATTAAGTTAGAACCTGCCTAATATGGAATTAAACAGAAATGGAAAATTTCCATAAATGGAATGTACAGAACTGGACTTGTCTGAAAAGGAAAGATGCTCTCTTCCTGAAATGGAATATGCTAGAAAAATGAAATAAACAAAAGGAAAAATAGAGGGAAGAGGGGATGACAGGTGGGACTTGGTCCCCTGTGAGAGTATGACATGTGGGGCCCTTCGGGTAGTGGCACAAAGAGAAGAAAAAGACCACGCCCAAAAAATGTAGAGCCTGAGATTCGAACCCAGCTCTCCCGGGTTTATCCACAGGGGCACAACCACTGCGCTGTTGCTACAGCTGTTACTAGGAGGGGTGTTGCGCCTCTTACCCTAGCGCCAGGCAAGGGCTAGCTGTTCCAGCCGGCGACAAAGAGGTAGGGCTGGGACTCATCAGGAGGAGTAAGGACCGGAGTTATGACGAGTTTATCTTTGAGAGTATTGAAGGCCACATCACACTCAGGAGTCCAGGAGTATCTGACATTCTTCTAGAGGAGGTTGGATAGAGGCTTAGCAATTTTAGAGAAGTTCTCCACAAACCTTCTGCAATAGCTTACAAGCTCGAGGAAGTTGCAAATTTGCTTGACATTCTGAGGAGGCTCTCAGTTGACAATTGAAGCCAACTTTTCCGGATTGACAGAAATGCCCTTAGCAGAGATGATGTGACCAAGGTAAAGAACTTCATCAAGCCAAAATTCGCATATAGAGAACTTTGCATTGAATGGATACTCTCTGAGCTTATCGAGTGATACGTCTCCAACGTATCTATAATTTTTGGTTGTTCCATGCTATTATATTATCTATCTTGGATGTTTTATATGAATTTATATGCTATTTTATATGATTTTTGGGACTAACCTATTAACCTAGAGCCCAGTGCCAGTTTCTGTTTTTTCCTTGTTTTTGAGTTTCGCAGAAAAGGAATATCAAACGGAGTTCAAATGAGCCGAAAATTTACGGTGATTTTTTGTGGACCAGAAGAATCCCCTGAAGCAAAAGAGTTGGGCCAGAAGAGCCACGAGGCCTCCACAAGGGTGGAGGGCCCCCCTACCCCCTGGGGGCGTCCTCTAGTCTTGTGGGCTCCTCGTGGACCCCCTGACTTGTTCTCGGCGCCAAAAATTCCTGTAAATATAGAAACCCCCAGAAATAAACCTAGATTGGGAGTTCCGCCGCTGCAAGTGTCTGTAGCCACGAAAAACCAATCGGGAGCCCGTTCCGGCATCCTGTCGGAGGGGGAAACCATCACCCGTGGCCATCTTCATCATCCCGGCGGTCTCCATGACGAGGAGGGAGTAGTTCACCCTCAGGGCCGAGGGTATGTACCAATAGCTATGTGTTTGGTCTCTCTCTCTCTCTCTCGTGTTCTTGACTTGGCACGGTCTTGATGTACCCCGAGCTTTGCTACTATAATTGAATCATATGGTGTTTCTCCCCCTCTACTTTCTTGTGATGAATTGAGTTTTACCTTTGAGGTTTCACTATTATCGGATTGAATACAATTATGGATTTGAGAAGACTAGATGTATGTCTTGCATGGGATGCCCGTGGTGACAATGAGGTGTTCTATTGATTCACTTGATGTATGTTTTGGCACTCAACTCGCGGATTCCCAAGGTGACATTGGGGTAATCTATGCATGGGTGTAGATGCACATTTTCGTCCTTGTTTCTCTAGTAGGAATCTAAAGTTGTTTGATGCTTATCGTATAATTGACCCAAGGATACTTGTGGTGACATTGGAGTATCTAGGTGACATTAGGGTTGATTGATGTGTGTCATATGGTGTTATTTTACTACGAACTCTAGGGCTGTTTGTGACACTAATAGGAATAGCCCAATGGATTGATCGGAAAGAATTACTTTGAGGTGGTTTCTTACCCTACAAGCAATTTCATCTTATGTTCTCCGCGATAGGAACTTGGGAGTGACTTTTGTCGCACGTTGAGGGATGGCCATATGATCTAATTATGTTACCATTGTTGAGAGAACTTGCACTAGTGAAAGTTTGAACCTTGGGCCTTGTTTCCAAGCATTGCAATACCTTTTTCATTCACTTTTGTTACTTGCTACCTTGCTGTTTTTATATATTCAGACTACAAAAACCTATATCTACTATATATATTGCACTTGTATCACCATCTCTTCATGGAACTAGTGCACCTATACAATTTACCATTGTATTGGGTGTGTTGGAGACACAAGAGACTCTTTGTTATTTGGTTACAGGGTTGTTTGAGAGAGATCATCTTCATCCTATGCCTCCCACGGATTGATAAATCTTAGGTCATCTACTTGAGGGAAATTTCCTACTGACCTACAAAACTCTGCACTTGGAGGCCCAACAACGTCTATAAGGATAAAGTTGTGTAGTAGACGTCATCGAGCACCAATCGCAAATGTTTAGTGTGATCCTCTTTATTCTTGGAGAAAACCAGGATATCATTGAGATGCACCAGGACGAATTCATTGGTGTAGGGGTTGAAGATGAAGTTCATCATACGACTGAATGTTGGAGGGGCATTTGCAAGCCCGAAAGACATGACAGTGTATTCATAAGAACCAAAGCTCGTTCTGAAAGCTGTCTTTGGGATACCTTCTTCACAAATGTGAATCTGGTGATACCCCATACGGAGGTCAAGCTTGGAAAACACCTTTGCACCTTTGAGTTGCTCGAACAATTCATTGATATTGGGAAGTTGGTATTTGTTCTTGATTGTCTTCTTGTTCAATGGGCGGTAATCGATGCAAAGTCGTTCCGTGCCATCTTTCTTTTGGACAAAGAGAACACCACATCCCCAAGGAGACGAACTTGGTCTGATCAGACCGAGACATTCTTGTTCATCAAGCCAGTTCAATTATTTCAGCTCTTTTGGCCCAAGCTTGTATGGGCGCTTGCAAATGGATTATGTAACAGGCTCAAGCTCAATAACGAACTCAACTGGCCGGTGAGGAGGCATACCCGGAAGCTCTTCTGGAAAGACATCGTGATACTCACACACAACTAGAATCTGAGAAATAGTGCTGATCTCACCTTTCTCATTGAGAGAGAACAACCAAATGGTGTAATCACGAGCCACAAAGATAATCACATCTTCAGAAGGGTGAGTCAATTTAATCTCCTTGGCCACACAATCAAGAAAAGCCTTCTGCTTAGAAAGCCAATCCATGCCAAGAATGAGATCAATATTGGAATTACCGAGAAAATTGGAGAAGCCAGAAAAGAATAAGCGTTCATCTTGATGGCGACATCCAGAACCATGTAGCAAGAATTCATTTGCAATCCCGGTGAAACCATAGTTAAAGACCTAGGCAACTCTCGAAACAAAAACTCATGCTTTGATGCAAAAGGTCTTGATATGAAAGAATGTGATGCACCAGAATTGAACAACACTTTGGCAAGAATAGAGTTAACTAGAATAGTACCCATGATCACTTCTGAAGAATCCTCTGCTTGAGCTGAATTCATCATGTTCACCTTAGCATACTTGGGATTGTGCTTGACAACTGCATTGATTGCTGACCTGTCAGGAGGAGGAGGCAGAAGGCGCCTCTCGTTGAAGCACTTGTTGGAGTAATGCCCTTTCATACCACACTTGTGACAAGTGACCTCTGAAAGTGGGTGAAAAGATGGAGGAGGACCGCCTATCCTCGGATCCTGAGACTGAGACTTGTTTGTGTAGCTTGGATTGGGTGGGTGGAAGATCCATGACCACCTGAGTGCTTCTGCCGATAGGGCGGACAAAACGGAGGAGGTGGAGGAAGCCAGAACTTCTGCTGCTTTGAGACCACTTGAGAGGAAGAAGAAGAGTGGACTGCATCTCTGAGTCCCTTCTTGGAAGCTTCACACTTGAGATGAGTTGCTTCTTATTTTAGAGCCATGTTATAGAACTGGTCGAACTAAGTAGGCTCCATAGGCGAGAGCTAGCTGTTCCAGCCGACAACAGAGAAGAAGGCCACACTGCCGACGAGCGCGAAGGCGACCATCAGAGTAGAGGGCCACCTGTGGGGGTGCAGGAAATGGATGCGGAGTCGGGAGCGAGTGGCTGATGCGAGCTAAGGCGTGTGCATGCGGGAGCTCTTATACAAGCTCATGCTCGTGTCGGGACTCGGTGCGGCGAGGCAAGGCAGGCGGGGAGCACGCATGGGGGGTGTTGCACTGCTGGGCAAGCGCGGGCGAGGCCAGCGCAGCGAGGAGATCACGTCTGGGCGAGAACTGGAGCGCGTCTGGGTGCACTACAGCAAATATACACACAACAAAATCTTCAGGCTTCGCCGGATCACTTCGAGCGCAAAAAAACATGGATCGGGAGAGACCTATTGGTGCCTACATGCCATGGGATGGATGGGAGAGGGAGGTGTGTTACCCAGCTCAGCCTAGGACACGACAAGGTCGACGGAGACAAGCCGAGGCAACGTGAGGGAGCTCTGAACTTCGACGCGGCTGAGGGAGTCCTGGATTAGCGGGGATCCGAACAGCCGGATTATATCGTTTGGCCGGACTGTTGGACTATGAAGATACAAGATTGAAGACTTCGTCCCGTGTCCGGATGGGACTCTCCTTGGCGTGGAAGGTAAGCTTGGCAATACGGATATGTAGATCTCCTTCCTTGTAACCGACTCTGTGTAACCCTAGCCCCCTCCGGTGTCTATATAAACCGGATGGTTTTAGTCCGTAGGACAACATACAATCATACCATAGGCTAGCTTCTAGGGTTTAGCCTCTCTGATCTCGTGGTAGATCAACTCTTGTACTACTCATATTATCAAGAACAATCAAGCAGGACGTAGGGTATTACCTCCATCAAGAGGGCCCGAACCTGGGTAAACATCGTGTCCCCTGCCTCCTGTTACCATCCGCCTAGACGCACAGTTCGGGACCCCCTACCCGAGATCCGCCGGTTTTGACACCGACACTGGTGCTTTCATTGAGAGTTCCTCTGTGTCGTCATCGTTAGGCTTGATGGCTCCTTCGATCATCGATAGCGATACAGTCCAGGGTGAGAATTTTCTTCCCGGACAGATCTTTGTATTCGGCGGCTTCGCACTGCGGGCCAACTCGCTTGGCCATCTGGAGCAGATCGAGAGTTACGCCCCTGGCCACCAGGTCAGGTTTGGAAGCTTAAACTACACGGTCGACATCCACGGAGACTTGATCTTTGACGGATTCGATCCCCTGCCGAGCGCGCTGCACAGTCACGATGAGCAGGATTTAGCTCTACCATCGGACAGTGTTCAGGAGACCGCACCGGCAACCGCTCTGACCCTCAATTCGGAGCCAATTGCGCCATCATGGATGGGGGGATAGACCCCGCCATGGAGGCCGCATTCTCAGCGGCGATCGGGCCGAGTATCGACCTAACCCTTCACGAGAGTCATGATGCCAAATTGCCGGATTCTTCCCCGGCCACGGACTCCGAACTGCCTACGCCCGTGCCTATCGAATCCGACTGGGCACCGATCATGGAGTTCACCTCCACGGATATCTTTCAGCACTCGCCCTTCGGCGACATACTGAACTCATTAAGGTCTCTCTCCTTGTCAGGAGAGTCCTGGCCGAACTATGTCCAGCAGGATTGGGATGCGGATGATGAAGAAATTCGCCGCCCACCCACCACCCACTTAGTAGCCACTATCGACAATTTGACCGACATGCTCGACTTCGACTCCGAAGACATCGACGGTATGGGCGACGATGCAAGAGATGAACAAGAACCACTTCCCACAGGGCACTAGACAGCCACCTCATCATATGATATATATATATATGGTGGACACACCCAAAGAAGGCAATGGCGACGAGACAGCGGAGGATGACCCCTCCAAGAAGCAACCCAAGCGCCAACGTCAGCGGCGCCGCTCTAAGTCTCGCCAAGGCAAAAGCAGTGATACCGACACAGGAGATAATAGCACTCCGGACAGTGCTGAAGATGACGACAATCCCCTCCAGCAAGATTTAAAGCAGGAGGATGGATAAGCCAGCCCTTCCAAGACAGCGGCAGATGGAGAGGCAGAGGATGATAATTACATGCCTCCCCCCGAAGACGAGGCAAGCCTCGACGATGACGAATTTGTCATGCCTGAGGATCCCATCGAGCAAGAGCGCTTCAAGCACCGGCTTATAGCCATGGCAAATAGCCTTAAGAAAAAGCAACAGCAGCTTCGAGGGGATGAAGATTTGCTAGCTGATAGATGGGCTAAAGTCCTTACGGCCGAGGAATATGAACTCGAATGCCCCTCCAAGAGTTACCCAAAACGCAGGTTGCTACCCCGACTGGAGGAGGAAGCATTAAAACCTACATCTCCAGCGTATGACGCGGCTGATCGGCCACCTCGTGGCTGCGACAGAGAGGCATTTCAGCCAAAAGCTCAGCCCGCACCCCGACGCCACTCAAATAAAAATGTCAAGGCAAGGGGAAACACGCTAGACCTGCAAGACGTGTTGGAGGACAAAGCAAAACACGCAAGATCGATCTATGGATCATGAGGGCACGCCACTATGCGAGACGATAACCGTCACGCCGGATACAGTAAAAGTAAATTCGGCCGGGCCGAACACAGCGGACAAGACTCATTTGAGCTGCGTCGCGATATAGCCCAGTACAGAGGCGCCGCACACCCCCTATGCTTCACAGACGAAGTAATGGATCACCAAATCCTAGAGGGTTTCAAACCCGTAAATATCAAATCATATGATGGCACAACAGATCTTGCGGTATGGATCTAGGACTTCCTCCTGCACATCCACATGGCCCACGGTGATGATCTACACACCATCAAATACCTCCCACTCAAACTCAAAGGACCATCTCGGCATTGGCTCAACAGCCTGCCAGCAGAATCCATTGGCTATTGGGAAGATCTGGAAGCCGCATTCCTTGACAACAGGGAACTTATGTGCGACCACCAGATGCCGATGACTTGAGCCACATAATTCAGCAGCTAGAGGAATCAGCCAAGCAATTCTGGACACAGTTCCTAACAAAGAAAAATCAAATCGTCGACATTCCGGATGCAGAGGCCCTAGCAGCTTTTAAGCACAACATCCGCGATGAGTGGCTCGCCCAGCACCTTGGCCAGGAAAAGCCGAAATCTATGGCAGCCCTCACGACACTCATGACCCGCTTTTGCGCGGGAGAGGATAGCTGGCCGGCTCGCAGCAAAAATATATCAAAGAACCATGGTACCTCGGATACCAAGGATAGCAATGGCAGGTCACGTTGCAGCAAACACAAGCGCCGCATCAACAGCAACAATACCGAGGATACGACAGTTAATGCCGGATTCGGAGGCTCTAAACCCGGTCAGCAGAAAAAGCCATTCAAAAGAAGCACTCCGGGCCCGTCCAGTTTGGACCGTATACTCGATCGCTCGTGTCAAATACACGGCACCCCCGACAAGCCAGCCAACCACACCAACAGGGAATGTTGGGTGTTCAAGCAGGCCGGCAAATTAAATGCCGAAAACAAAGATAAGGGGTTACATAGCGATGACGAGGAGGAGCCCCAGCCGCCGAACGCCGGAGGACAGAAGAGGTTCCCCCCACAAGTGCGGACGGTGAACATGATATACGCAACTCACATCCCCAAGTGATATAGGCAAAGGTGTCCCGTCTTTCGATGATATGGTGGCTATCGTTTTAGAGGAGGTCGACTTTGACGATCCGACTACGAACGTGTGAGGACGTCGCGCCTTAGCAATCGCTAAACCAACTCCAAGGGGTTATTGACCACGCCGGAGCACGATCAACCTGACCACGAGGGCCTATTTCCTGCGAGCAAATGAAGAACAAGCAAGAAACTGAGATTGCAATCTGGATATTGCGAATATAAGATGAAGGCTTTATTGATCAATGTGGGGTTCTGTGACGTCTTGGTCTGGTCGTTGGACACAAACAAAGTACGCGAAGTTGCAGCTATGGCGAACTTTTAATCTAAACAAAACCCAAAGTCTAAACGATGCCCTAAGGGCTGTATATATGGAGGAGAGAGGGGGGATTTCGTGGCCCTTGGTGGAGGGGTCCGAAACCAACCCTAACTCTTGTTTCCCCACACATACGGACTCTAAAAACAGCCTATACTTAAGTATTTCAAAAATACATGGGCCTGGTCCAATAATAAGGTGACGCAGCACCTAGAATAGCCTCTGGACGAAATTTATGAAGTGGCATCT
The DNA here is from genome assembly GCF_002162155.2 of Triticum dicoccoides. Lineage (NCBI taxonomy): Eukaryota > Viridiplantae > Streptophyta > Magnoliopsida > Poales > Poaceae > Triticum > Triticum dicoccoides. Next base: position 301,235,704 of record NC_041390.1, on the reverse strand, counting down.
TGTATATTTCGTCCCATGCTTCATGCACTCATTATGGTGGCTTCAGAGTCCTGGAATCATCACTTGTAACTCCGTTCTTGTTCCCCTTGTGCATGCCATCATCTCCATGCTTGAACTTTCTCCAAGGTTCATCTTTCTTGTCCAAGCTAGGCCCTTCATTTGTAAGCAAAACAAATGTATCCAACTTAGGCAGCATCATATTCACATGAACATTAGAATCGTTACAAGGAAATGACAGTACCTGATAATTCAATTGGCGTGCGCGAGCTCTAGTAATTGGTCCAGTATGTACAGCAGTAGGGGCTGTGGGTGTAACAATGGTATTGATGTCCTCATCATCCTCCCCTTCTTGAAATGAAGTCGTCCTCGACGAAAGTTCATCATCCTCACCCAAATAAGGCTTCAAATCTGCAATGTTAAAAGTGGGACTAACCCCAAAATCTGCAAGCAGCTCAAGTTTATATGCATTATCATTTATTTTCTCTAACACCTCAAAAGGACCATCAGCACGTGGCATTAGCTTTGATTTGCGCAAATTAGGAAATCTATCCTTACGCAAATGTAACCAAACAAGATCTCCAGGTGCAAACACAACATGTTTTCTACTCTTATCTCTAGCAAGTTTATATTTAGCATTCATACGCTCAATGTTTTCCTTAGTTAACTCTTGCATTTTTAAAATCAAATCAGCACGTTCTTTAGCTTCAAAATTAACCTTCTCCGAAGATGGAAGAGGCAACAAATCAATAGGTGCACAAGGTAGGAAACCATACACAATTTCAAAAGGGCACATCTTAGTAGTAGAATGCAATGAACGATTATAAGCAAATTCAATATGAGGCAACCATTCTTCCCACATTTTCTTGTTATTCTTCAAAACAACCCTAAGCATAGTAGACAATGTTCCATTGACTACTTCAGTTTGTCCATCAGTTTGGGGGTGACAAGTAGTACTAAAAAGCAGTTTAGTCCCCAACTTAGCCCATAAACATCTCCAAAAGTGGCTAAGAAATTTAGTATCACGATCTGAAACAATAGTATTTAGCACACCATGCAAGCAAATAATTTCATGAAAGAAAAAATCAGCAACATTAACAACATCATCGCTTTTATGACATGGTATAAAGTGTGCCATTTTCGAGAACCTATCCACGACAACAAATATGATATCCCTCCCCTTCTTTGTTCGAGGTAAACCTAAAACAAAGTCCATAGATATATCCTCCCAAGGAACACTAGGTACAGGCAAAGGCATATATAAACCATGAGGATTGAGTCGTGACTTAGCTTTTTGACATGTAGTGCAGCGAGCAACAAAACGCTCAACATCCTGTCTCATCTTTGGCCAAAAGAAATGTGTAGCAAGTATATCCTCCATCTTCTTGACGCCAAAGTGTCCCATTAATCCTCCTCCATGCGCCTCCTGCAACAACAAAAGATGAACAGAGCTAGCTGGAATGCATAGCTTGTTAGCACGAAACACAAATCCATCATTAAGAATGAACTTGTTCCAAGTTCTCCCTTCCTCACAATTCTATAATACATCTTTAAATTCAGCATCATGCACATATTGATTTTTGATGGTCTCCAAAGCAAATATTTTAAAGTCAAGTTGTGAAAGCATAGTATAACGACGAGACAATGCATCAGCAATAACATTTTCTTTACCCTTCTTGTGTTTAATAATATAAGGAAAAGTCTCAATGAATTCAACCCATTGAGCATGTCTACGGTTCAGTTTTGCTTGACTTTTAATGTGTTTCAAAGATTCATGATCAGAATGTATAACAAATTCCTTGGGCCATAAATAATGTTGCCATGTTTCTAAGGTCGGAACAAGAGCATATAATTCTTTGTCATAAGTAGAATAGTTCAGACTAGGCCCACTCAATTTTTCAGAAAAGTATGCAACAGGTTTGCCATCTTGTAATAACACACCTCCTAATCCAATTCCACTAGCATCATATTCAAGCTCAAAAGTCTTATTAAAATCAGGAAGTTGGAGTAAAGGAGCATGTGTCAACTTATCTTTCAATACCGTGAAGGCTTCTTCATGTGCGGTACCCCAAACAAAAGGCAAATCCTTCTTTGTAAGCTCGTTGAGAGGTGCAGCAATGGTGCTGAAATCTCTCACAAAACGCCTATAGAAACCAGCGAGGCCAAGGAAACTCCTCACTTGTGTGACCGTTTTGGGCTGCGGCCAACTCTCAATAGCTTCAATCTTGGCTTTATCAACTTCAATTCCCTGTGGAATAACAACATAGCCAAGAAAAGATACTCGTTCGGTGCAAAAGGTGCACTTTCCAAGGTTACCAAACAAACGTGGCTCACATAGAGCAATAAAAACAACACGTAAATGTTCCAAATGTTCCTCCAAAGATTTGCTATAAATCAATATATCATCAAATTAAACTACCACAAATCGTCCAATGAAAGCACGTAAAACTTCGTTCATTAACCTCATGAAAGTACTAGGTGCATTAGTTAACCCAAAAGGCATGACTAACCACTCATATAATCCAAACTTAGTTTTACATGTTGTTTTCCATTCATCTCCCAATTTCATACGAATTTGATGGTATCCACTACGCAAATCAACTTTGGAGAATATTGTAGAGCCACTCAATTCATCAAGCATATCATCTAGCCTAGGAATAGGATGACGATAACAAATAGTAATATTATTAATGCCTCTACAATCAATGCACATACGTGACGTACCATCCTTTTTCGGCACTAAAATGATAGGAACATCACAAGGACTAAGGGATTCACGTATATAACGTTTGTCGAGCAGTTCTTGTACTTGACGCATAATCTCCTTCGTCTCTGCTGGATTAGTATGGTACGGTGCACGGTTGGGTAATGATGCACCGGGAATTAAGTCAATTTGATGCTCAATCCCGCGAATAGGTGGTAATCCCGGTGGCACGTCTTGTGGAAAGACGTCATCGAACTCCTGCAAAATGTTAGTGACAGCAGGAGGCAAAGAGGAAGGCACGTCCTCGAATGAAAATAATGCCTCTTTGCGCACAAAAGCATAACAAACAGATTTGCTGAAATCTAGATCATCAATATCAGATTTTGTGGCAAGTAAACATGCACTTTTTAATTTAATTTCAGAAGCAACACTAGATGGTTTATTATTAGGTTTCATTTGTTGCTCAAATTCTTTTGCCACAATCTTATTTCCACTCTTATTTTTCTCCCGTTTTGCTTTATTAGCTCTATTCATATCATCTTTCAAAATGGAATCAGGAGTCATAGGAAGCAAAGTAATATTTTTATCCTTATGAACAAGAGTATACTGATTGTTTCTACCATGGTGTACAGAATTTTTATCAAATTGCCATGGTCTACCAAGTAATAAGGAACATGCTTGCATAGGTACCACATCACAATCAACATAATCATCATATGTAGAGATACTAAAATGCACATGAACAGTACGTGTTACCTTAACCTTGCCACTGTTGTTGAACCATTGGATGTAGTAAGGATGTGGATGTGGTCTGGTGGTGAGAGATAGCTTCTCCACCATCTCCATGCTAGCCAAGTTATTGCAGCTCCCTCCATCTATGATGACGTGAACAGAACGTTCCTTCACAACTCCCTTTGTATGGAACAAATTATGCCTCTGATTTTGCTCAGCTTGTGTGACCTGCACACTCAAAACACATTGAGCAACTAAACATTCATAACTGTCAGCATCTTCAGGAGCCATGTATTGCGTCTCATGATCAGAATCATCTCCATCGTGTTCTTCACCTGTAATAAGAGCCAAAGTCTCCTCATCATAGTCACTAGCGGACTCATACCCACCATCCTCAGTAGCAATGATCACACGCTGAGATTGGCATTCTCTTGCAAAATGTCCTCTTCCCTTACAACTACGACAAATAATATCATGTGTGTGCCCTGTTGTTGCCATGGAAGAAGAAGAGCTCTGCGCAGGTCTGGCAGGTGTGCTCTTGGCAGATAGTGGTGGTTGTGCCTCCTTTCTTGTATCACGGCTGGAGGTGGCACCTAATGGAGGTGCTGGTGGAGTGGAAGTAGAGGATGCACGTGGTGTCCATGATGAAGATTGACCTGCAGAAAAGTTAGTTCACGCCAATGCCTGTCGATCCTGCACTTCACGTTCAGCTTTACAAGCAAGATGGAATAAATGAGTGATATTAGTATACTCCTTATACTCTAGAATAGTCTAAATCTGTCTATTTAATCCACCCATAAAATGTGCAAGCATAGCTTCATTCTCCTCAACAATACCGCATCTAATCATGCTAGTTTGTAATTCCTGATAATATTCTTCTACAGAATTTTTTCCTTGTCTTAAGCGCTGCAATTTTTGAAGTAATTCACGTTGATAATATGGTGGAACCCAACGAGTATGCATAGCAGTTTTCAAAGCAGCCCAAGTAGCTGGAATAGGATATAATCTACAATGTTCAGACCACCAAACACATGCAAAGCTAGTGAAAGCACAAACAGCAGGAGGAACACGTCTCTCCTCAGGATATTGTAAACATGTAAATCGTTGTCAGGAACATATCTACCCTCAAATGGTGGAATATTCAATTTTAGTTTAGGGAGATGGTCATGATCTCGTCCTTAGGGTGAGCCCTACCATTGCCATTATTTGCATGTGGACGACCTAGTGGTTGCGGTGCTGGTGGTGGCATGTAGTTCTGATTTTGATCAACCTCATCCTCGTAATGTCCCGCAAAATCATCCTCCTCCGCATCAGCAGCAGGAGCCACAGAAGTATCAACAACAGCACCAACAGTTTGGCCACGTGCAAGAGGGAGACGGCTCGCTTGGCGGAGGGCTGTTTCGCGATGTGGAGGTAGTCGTCGTCGTTGTTGTTGTAGAGGTGCGTTAGGTGCAGCCGGTGGTGGTGGTGGAAGACGCGCGAGCACTTCATTAAACATGTTATCCAGCTTTGTTTCGAACGTCTTCTCCATGCCATCTATCTTCTCCTTGGCCTCTTCAAATCTGTTTAGCACATCTTGCACTTGTCCACTCATCATTTGCTGAAATTTATCATGCAACTCCTTATTCGTCATGTTCTCCCAGTCAGTCTCATCTGCTTGTGATCCTGCCATGGTTAGCAACAATAGAAACACACAATAATATGATCCTACAGAATACTAACAAGAGGTGGTGGTGGTGTCACAAATCCGTCAAGCAAATCTCAAATTCTTACCAGTTCTTACCCAACAGCAGGCGGTGATTGGCAACCGTCGTAGTCAAAACTCTCAAAGCTTGGATAGAGCGATTACTAGGGAGAGTCAAACGCACGACGTAGATGTATGTGGAGCTGGGAAGACTTATAATATGGTAGCAAAAAGGGTCAGTAATAATCAATTCAAAGATGCAAAGTTGAATAAACGCTCAACGACGGTACTGTGCTGGTCCTAGGCTAGACCGTGCTAGAGACGCGAGCCTAGAACATTAACAAAATCACGGCGCTGGACGTAAACAAGGGAGGAGCAGACTCTGATTTTTTTTTCTTTTTTTCACTTTTTTTTGCACTTTTTTCCTCTTTTTTTTGCTCCGCAACAATTTTTTTCGAAAAAGTCTACAAATGGTCTAAAAACTACCTAGCCAGATTTTTTTTTGAGGTTGGAACTATTTTTCTTCTACGAGTGGCTCGAAAGTTGGGGAGTCCTACTCTGTCACGACTCGGAGTATCGCGTGATCTAGAACTTGAAAACAAAGCAACAAATACTGGACTCGGACTAGGACTGGTGGTGGAGATGAATCTGGTGGAATCTCGGATTGGTGGCGGCGATGAATCTGGTGGAAATCGGACTGGTGGCGGATATATGTTGCAGGTGGACTCGGATCGGCGTGATGGCGGCGGATATGTGGTGGCGTATATGGACTCGGATTGGTGGTGAATATGGCAGTAGTGATGAAGTTGGTGTAGTGGTGGTATATGGCAGCAGGGATGATGATGATGCGGTGGTGATATATGGCAGTGGCAACGTGACAACCTGTGAACAGAACTCGAAACTCTGAAGGACTAGACGCTAAGACCAGCAACTTGACACAACGATGCAACTGCAAATTCAGCAAAGCAAATATAGAAAAGATTATGCAAAGGCTTAGATTGGTTCGGATAGGATGAACTAACCCTAATTTTTTTTTTGCTTTTTCGTGGACTATAGGTACGAAGAACAGACTCGATCTAAACTACAAAAAACTGTAAAATCTCAACGAGCAACCTGGAAATCTGATACCACTTGATATATGCAAAGGTGTCCCGTCTTTCAATGAGATGGTGGCTATCAATTTAGAGGAAGTCAATTTGACGATCCGACTACGAACGTGCGAGGACGTCGCGCCTTAGCAATCGCTAAACCAACTCCGAGGGGTTATTGACCACGCCGGAGCACGATCAACCCGACCACGAGGGCCTGTTTCCTGCGAGCAAACAAAGAACAAGCAGGAAACTGAGATTGCAATCTAGATATTGCGAATATAACATGAAAGCTTTATTGATCAAGGTGGGGTTCTGTGACGTCTTGGTCTGGTAGTTGGACACAAACAAAGAACGCGAAGTTGCAGCTATGACGAACTTTTAATCTAAACAAAACCCAAAGTCTAAACGATGCCCTAAGGGCTGTATATATGGAGGAGAGAGGGGGAATTTAATGGCCCTTGGTGGAGGGGTCTGAAACCAACCCTAACTCTTGTTTCCCCACACATACGGACTCTAAAAACAGCCTATACTTAAGTATTTCGAAAATACATGGTCCTGGCCCAATAATAAGGTGACGCAGCACCTAGAATAGCCTCTGGACAAAATTTATGAAGTGGCATCTTGTATATTTCGTCCCATGCTTCATGCACTCATTATGGTGGCTTCAGAGTCCTGGAATCATCACTTATAACTCCGTTCTTGTTCCCCTTACGCATGCCATCATCTCCATGCTTGAACTTTCTCCAAGGTTCATCTTTCTTGTCCAATCTAGGCCCTTCATTTGTAAGCAAAACAAATGTACCAACTTAGGCAGCATCATATTCACATGAACATTAGAATGGTTACCAAGAAACGAAAGTACCTGATAATTCAATTGGCGTGCGCGAGCTCTAGTAATTGGTCCAGTATGTACAGCAACAGGGGTTGTGGGTGTAACGATGGTATTGATGTCCTCACCATCACGTCTCTAGTACGGTCTAGCCTAGGACCAGCACAGTACCGTCGTTGAGCGTTTATTCAACTTTGCATATCTGAATTGATTATTGCTGACCCATTTTGCTACAATATTATAAGCCTTCCTAGCTCCACATACATCTACGTCGTGCGTTTGACTCTCCCTTGTAATCGTTCTATCCAATCTTTGAGAGTTTTGACTACAACAGTTGCTGATCACCGCCTGCTGCTAGGTATGAACTGGTAAGAATTTGAGATTCGGTTGACGGATTTGTGACTGTCCACCACTTACTAGTAGTCTGTAGGATCATATTCTTGTGTGTTTCTATTGCTGCTAACCATGGCAGGATCACAAGCCAACGAGGCTGACTAGGAGAACATGACAAACAAAGAGTTACATGATAAGTTTCAGCAAATGATGAGTCGACAGGTGGAAGATGTGCTAAACAGATTTGAAGAGGCCATGGAGAAGATAGATGGCATTGAGAAGGCGCTCGAAACAAAGCTCGATAACAAGTTTAATGAATTGCTCGCGCGTCTTCCACCGCCCGCTGCACCTGTCGCACCTCTACAACCACAACAACATCGTCTTCCAAATCAAGTGGGACGAGCACAACGCGTTCCCATTGAGCCTGGTCAAACTTCTGGTGCTGCTATACCTACTGTTGGTGCTTCTGTCGCTCCTGCTGCTACTGCAGAGCTGGAGGACCATTACGAGGATGAGGTTGATTAAAATCAGAACTACGTGCAACCATCAGCACCACCACCACCAGGTCGTCCTCATGCATATCATCGCAACGGTAGGGCTGCACCACCACCAGAGGTACATGACCATCTTCCTAAAATAAAATTGAATATTCCACCATTTGAGGGTAGATATGTTCCTAATATATATCTTACTTGGGAGTTAGAAACTGAACAACAATTTACATGTTTACAATATCCTGAGTAGAGACGTGTTCCTGCTGCTGTTTGTGCTTTCACTAGCTTTGCATGTGTTTGGTGGTCTGAACATTGTAGATTATATCCTATTCCAGCTACTTGGGCTGCTTTGAAAACTCCTATGCGTACTCGTTGGGTTCCACCATATTATCAACGTGAATTACTTCAAAAATTGTAGCGCTTAAGACAAGGAAAAATTTCTGTAGAAGAATATTATTAGGAATTACAAACTGGCATGATTCGATGTGGTATTGTTGAGGAGAATGAAGCTATGCTTGCACGTTTTATGGCTGGATTAAATAGAGAGATTCAGACCATTATAGAGTATAAGGAGTATACTAATATCTCTCATTTATTCCATCTTGCTTGTCAAGTTGAACGTGAAGTTCAAGATCGACAGGCATTGGCGCGCACTAACTTTTCTGCAGGTCGATCTTCATCGTGCATCCTCTACTTCCACTCCACCAGCACCTCCATCAGGTGCCACCTCCAGCCATGATATAAGAAAGCAGGCACAACAACCACTATCTGCCAAGAGCACACCTGTCGGACCTGCGAAGAGCTCTTCTTCTTCCATGGCATCATCAGGGCACACAAGTGATATTATTTGTCGTCGTTGTAAGGGAAGAGGACATTTTGCGAGAGAATGCCAATCTCAGCGTGTGATGATTGTTACTGAGGATGGTGGGTATGAGTCCGCTAGTGACTATGATGAGGAGACTTTGGCTCTTATTACACATGAAGAACATGGAGGAGAGGATTCTGAACATGAGACGCAATACATGGTTGCTGAAGATGCTGACAGGTATGAATGTTTAGTTGCTCAACGTGTTTTGAGTGTGCATGTTACACAACCTGAGCAAAATTAGAGGCATAGTTTGTTCCATACAAAGGGAGTTGTGAAGGAACGTTCTGTTCGCGTCATCATAGATGGAGGGAGCTGCAATAAGTTGGCTAGCATGGAGATGGTGGAGAAGCTATCTCTCACAACAAGACCAGATCCACATCCTTACTACATCCAATGGTTCAACAACAGCGACAAGGTTAAGGTAACACGTACTGTTCGTGTGCATTTTAGTATCTCTACATATGCAGATTATGTTGATTGTGATGTGGTACCTATGCAAGCATGTACCTTATTACTTGGTAGACCATGGCAATTTGATAAAAATTCTGTACACCATGGCAGAAACAATCAGTATACTCTTGTTCATAAGGATAAAAATATTACTTTGCTTCCTATGACTCCTGAATCCATTTTGAAAGATGATATTAATAGAGCTAATAAAGCAAAACAAGAGAAAAATAAGAGTGAAAATCAGATTGTGGCAAAAGAATTTGAGCAACAAATGAAACCTAATAATAAACCATCTAGTGTTGATTCTGAAATTAAATTGAAAAGTGCATGTTTACTTGCCATAAAATCTGATATTGATGATCTAGATTTCAGCAAATCTGTTTGCTATGCTTTTGTGTGCAAAGAGGCATTATTTTCATTCAAGGACGTGCCTTCCTCTTTGCCTCCTACTGTCACTAACATTTTGCAGGAGTTCGCTGACGTCTTTCCACAAGACGTGCCACCGGGATTACCACCTATTCAAGGGATTGAGCATCAAATTGACTTAATTCCCAGTGCATCATTACCCAACCGTGCACTGTACCGTACCAATCCAGAGGAGACGAAGGAGATTATGCGTCAAGTACAAGAACTACTCGACAAAGGTTATATACGCGAATCCCTTAGTTCTTGTGTTGTTCCTATCATTTTAGTGCCGAAAAAGGATGGTAAGTCGCGTATGTGTGTTGATTGTAGAGGCATTAATAATATTACTATTCGTTATCGTCATCCTATTCCTAGGCTAGATGATATGCTTGATGAATTGAGTTGCTCTACAATATTCTCCAAAGTTGATTTGCATAGTGGATACCATCAAATTCGTATGAAATTGGGAGATGAATGGAAAACAGCATTTAAAACTAAGTTTGGATTATATGAGTGGTTAGTCATGCCTTTTGGGTTAACTAATGCACCTAGTACTTTCATGAGGTTAATGAACGAAGTTTTATGTGCTTTCATTGGACGATTTGTGGTAGTTTATTTTGATGACATACTGATTTATAGCAAATCTTTGGAGGAACATTTGGAACATTTACGTGTTGTTTTATTGCTCTACGCGAGCCACGTTTGTTTGGTAACCTTGGAAAGTGCACCTTTTGCACCGACCGAGTATCTTTTCTTGGCTCTGTTGTTACTCCACAGGGAATTGAAGTTGATAAAGCCAAGATTGAAGCTATTGAGAGTTGGCCGCAGCCAAAAACGATCACACAAGTGAGGAGTTTCCTTGGCCTCGCTGGTTTCTATAGGCGTTTTGTGAGAGATTTCAGCACCATTGCTGCACCTCTCAATGAGCTTACAAAGAAGGATGTGCCTTTTGTTTGGGGTACCGCACAGGAAGAAGCCTTCACGGTATTGAAAGATAAGTTGACACATGCTCCTTTACTCCAACTTCCTGATTTTAATAAGACTTTTGAGCTTGAATGTGATGCTAGTGGAATTGGATTAGGAGGTGTGTTATTACAAGATGGCAAACATGTTGCATACTTTTCTAAAAAATTGAGTGGGCCTAGTCTGAACTATTCTACTTATGATAAAGAATTATATGCTCTTGTTCGGACCTTAGAAACATGGCAACATTATTTATGGCCCAAGGAATTTGTTATACATTCTGATCATCAATCATTGAAACACATTAAAAGTCAAGCAAAACTGAACCGTAGACACGCTAAATGGGTTGAATTCATTGAGACTTTCCCTTATGTCATTAAACACAAGAAGGGTAAAGAAAATGTTATTGATGATGCTTTGTCTCGTCGTTATACTATGCTTTCACAACTTGACTTTAAAATATTTGGTTTTTGGAGACCATCAAAGATCAATATATGCATCATGCTGAATTTAAAGATGTATTGCAGAATTGTAAGGAAGGGAGAACTTGGAACAAGTTCGTTCTTAACGATGGATTTGTATTTCGTGCTAGCAAGCTATGCATTCCAGCTAGCTCCGTTCATCTTTTGTTGTTGCAGGAGGCGCATGGAGGAGGATTAATGGGACACTTTGGCGTCAAGAAGACAGAGGATATACTTGCTACACATTTCTTTTGGCCAAAGATGAGACGGGATGTTGAGTGTTTTGTTGCTCGCTGCACTACATGTCAAAAAGCTAAGTCACGACTCAATCCTCATGGTTTATATATGACTTTGCCTATACCTAGTGTTCCTTGGTAGGATATATCTACGGACTTTGTTTTAGGTTTACCTCGAACAAAGAAGGGGAGGGATAGCATATTTGTTGTCGTGGATAGGTTCTCGAAAATGGCACACTTTATACCATGTCATAGAAGCGATGATGCTGTTAATGTTACTAATTTTTTCTTTCATGAAATTATTCGCTTGCATGGTGTGCCAAATACTATTGTTTCAGATCGTGATACTAAATTTCTTAACCACTTTTTGAGATGTTTATGGGCTAAGTTGGGGACTAAACTGCTTTTTAGTACTACTTGTCACCCCCAAACTGATGGACAAACTGAAGTAGTCAATAGAACATTGTCTACTATGCTTAGGGCTGTTTTGAAGAATAACAAGAAAATGTGGGAAGAATGCTTGCCTCATATTGAATTTGCTTATAATCGTTCATTGCATTCTATTACTAAGATGTGCCTTTTTGAAATTGTGTATGGTTTCCTACCTCGTGCGCCTATTGATTTGTTGCCTCTTCCATCTTTGGAGAAGGTTAATTTTGATACTAAAGAACGTGCTGAATTGGTTTTAAAAATGCATGAGTTAACTAAGGAAAACATTGAGCGTATGGATGCTAAATATAAACTTGCTGAAGATAAGGGTAGAAAACATGTTGTGTTTGCACCTGGAGATCTTGTTTGGTTACATTTGCGTAAGGATAGATTTCCTAATTTGCGCAAATCAAAGCTAATGCCACGTGCTGATGGTCCTTTTAAGGTGTTAGAGAAAATAAATGATAATGCATATAAACTTGAGCTGCCTACAAATTTTGGGGTTACTCCCACTTTTAACATTGCAGATTTGAAGCCTTATTTGGGTGAGGACGATGAACTTTCGTCGAGGATGACTTCATTTCATGAAGGGGAGGATGATGAGTACATCAATACCATTGTTACACGCACAGCCCCTGCTGCTATACATACTGGACCAATTACTAGAGCTCGCGCACGCCAATTGAATTATCAAGTACTTTTGTTTCTTGGTAACGATTCTAATGTTCATGAGAATATGATCTGCCTAAATTGGATACATTTGTCTTGCTTACAAATGAAGGGCCTAGCTTGGACAAGAAAGATGAACCTTGGAACAAGTTCAAGCGTGGAGATGATGGCGTGCGCAAGGGGATCCAGAACGGAGTTACAAGTGATGATTTCAGGACATTGAAGCCACCATAAGGAGTGCATGAAGCCTTGGACGAAATATACAAGATGCCACTTCATAAATTTCATCCAGAGGCTATTTTAGGTGCTGCGTCACCTTATTATTGGGCCAGGCCCATGTATTTTCGAAATACTTAAGTATAGGCTGTTTTTAGGGTCCGTATGTGTGGGGAAACAAGAGTTAGGGTTGGTTTCGGACCCCTCCTCCAAGGGCCATGAAATTCCCCCCTCTTCCTCCATATATACATCCCTTAGGGCGTCTTTTAGACTTTGGGTTTTGTTTAGATTAAAAGTTCGCCATAGCTGCAACTTCACGTACTTCGTTTGTGTCCAACGACCAGACCAAGACGTCGCAAAACCCCACCTTGATCAATAAACCTTTCATCTTATATTCGCAATATCCAGATTGCAATCTCAGTTTCTTGCTTGTTCTTCGTTTGCTCGCAGGAAACAGGCCCTCCTGGTCAGGTTGATCGTGCTCCAGCGTGGTCAATAACCCCTTGGAGTTGGTTTAGCGATTGCTAAGGCGCGACGTCCTCGCACGTTCATAGTCGGATCGTCAAAGTCGACTTCCTCTAAAACGATAGCCACCATCTCATCGAAAGACGGGACACCTTTGCCTTTATCAATTGCACTCGCCGCATTGCGTAGACCCTGGTCGCTCTTCAGATCATTCGATCTCACACTGTTTTGCTATTTCCAAAGATTGCCCGAAACACCTCGCCGCCGGCGAGCTCGTAGCACTCAGTTCTAGCCACTGCAACACCTCACACCACCGCCATTCGATGCGGCATCGTCTCGCCGTTCGAACGCACCCAGCCATAGCCCCGCAGACACCCTGTGCGCAAAACCCGCACCCCTCCCGATCAGCGCCGCCGTGTTTGGCTTGCCGGAGCCAAGTCCGGCGCGTCTACGGCCGGTGTCCAACGTGGCATCCACGTGGCACCGCTTGGGCCACTAACTGGTGGGCCCAGGGGCCCCCTTTGACCAGTTGACTTCGGTCAACTACTGACTGCACGGCCCCCTGTCTATGGCATGTGGGTCCTACCTGATAAACGGATTACAATAAATGAATAATCAGTTAATCAGCTAGTTAATTAAAACCCTAATCACTCGCTGCCAATAGGCCCCATCCGCTAATTAAACTAATTAGTTTAGACAAACCCCTCTATTAGTGCCACTGCCACTGACATGTGGGTCCAGAGGTTTGTCCCTAGTAAACCGCACTGTTGACTACTGACCTTAGCATTGCATCATGATGATGTCACCAGACACTGTTCTTGATAATGTTCAATTAGATAAATAAAATAAATTCCAGAAAATGTCTAAAACCTTTGAAAATTCATAGAAATTAAACCGTAGCTTAGATCGAAAAACTTTGTATATGGAAGTTGCTCAAAAAAATCCAATGAATTCGAATTCATGTGTCACATGCCCCTAGCATACTGAACATGGAACTTTTCCCCTCTTTTCCTCTGTCCGAAAAATGCCAAACACCGAAAAACCTCTTTGGATGTTTCCCTCTCTGTCTGCAATGTGTAGTACTGCGTTAGAACACCCCTAGCTCTGCTTATTGTCATGTCATGCTTAGTGTTGCATCTGTTTGCTTATATTAACTGTTTCTTCCCCCTCTTCTCTTCGGTAGACCCCGAGACCGATGATGCCCTGGTGATCGACTAGGTCGACAACGACACTTATTCCTTTTTAGCAGAGCTTCCAGGCAAGCAAACCCCCCTTGAGCATTCTTATATCGCCCATTCCCTTCTCTCTTATGCTTGCATTAGAAACTGCTACTGCTTTTTGTATGATCCTACTCTGTTGCATGGCCTGTTTATTGTAACATGCTGCTGTTACCTACCTGCTTAACCTAAATTGTTTAGTATAGGCTGGGTAGAGACCCATCAGAGACCCCCACTTTGTCCCCACAACCCCGCTGGATTATCAGAAGACCCGGTCAATGGGATCGAAGACCAGGCCCCGGCACCGTACATCACTTTCCCCTTAGTTTCTCGACACTACTGGGTTACTATCGAGTGCCGAGGGTGATACCTCATCAGCACTTCATATGTTAACCTTGTAGGTTAGTTCATCGCTTATGGTCATCGAGGGTGATTCCGCCTTCTCCACTCTTGATAACGACACTGTCGTGCAACTCCTCAAGAGTGGACCTCGAGGATGATTCCTCCTTCGTTCACCTTGGCGATAACATCAGGTGGAATTCCATCGAGGGTGATTCCTCAGGGTTCCCCTTGGTGTTAGACACACGGTTACTATGGTTACTATGACTTTACATTGAACCATGTTACTAAATACGGGTTGGCCTTGAGGGGTACCCGCGCGACCTTAATTGCGAGTGATGTGGAGTCGGGTTGACCTGGAAGGTGCCCACAAGATACTTATGAGGCGTGGTCGGGCATTCTTAGCCCTTGCCACAAGTCCTCGAGACGGGGCGACGGGGTCATCTCGATCGTGAGTCTCTGCTCGTTACCGCGCGTTCCTAATCCACTACAATTTGGATATTTGATCTGAGGGGCCTCTGACCTGATAGCACTAACCATCACGTAGGCATAGTATGGGCATTCTGCGTCGTATGCATCAGCCGAAGCTTAATAGACGTCATGCGACTGAGCGGCGCGCGCCGGGTTGGATTGCGTAAGCACCTGCCTTTTAAGGATGTAGCTAGGTCTGCTCACCGGCCGCCCACGCAACGTGCAGGAGTTCCCGGGGCGATGGCCCAAGACCCCTGGGGGTATAGGTTTAGTCCAGGGTGCTAACATCTCTATTAAGCCTAGGTCGGGTTGCAGCGTATCATTTGGTTGAGGTCGGGCATGACCCAGTAAAGTGTGTCCGACCGGAGTTAAGCAAGCATGGTGGGCAAGTTGGTGCATCCCTGCAGGGAAGAAAACATCTATCGATAGCCTGTCCTACGGTAACGGACACTCAGAGTTGTATCCCGATCGATACAACTAGAACTTGATGCTGAGGCATGTAATGGAAAGGATGGCTCCAGGATTGTTTTCTCGTAGGGAGTCAAGGAAGTGATCTCTGGGCGATGTTACAACATACTTACTAATATTATAATATGCCACTCTTATCTCTTCTGATGCTGCAAGATGCTTGGAGTTGCTTGAAGATGCTAGTCTTTGATAGGCTAGGCTTTCCCCTTCTCTTATGGCATTCTGCAGTCCAGTCCATAGATACTACCCATTTCATTGATACTGATGCATATGTAGTGTAGATCCTTGCTTGTGAGTACTTTGGATGAGTACTCATGGTTGCTTTGCTCCCCTTTTTCCTCTTTTCCTCCTTGATGACCCACAAGTATAGGGGATCAATTGTAGCTCCTTTCAATAAGTAAGAGTGTCGAACCCAATGAGGAGCAGAAGGAAATGACAAGTGGTTTTCAGCAAGGTGATGTCTGCAAGTAATCAAATTGTAAGTAGCAGCGTAGTTTGATAGCAAGGTAATTTGTAACGAGCAAGTGATGATAGTAGTAAAAAAAGTGCAGCAAGGTAGCCCAATCCTTTTGAGGCAAAGGACATGCAAAACGGTCTCTTATAATAAGCAAAGTGTTCTTGAGGGTACACGGGATTTTCATCTAGTCACTTTCATCATGTTGGTTAAATTCGTGTTCGTTATTTTGATAATTTGAAATGTTGGTCAACCGGTGCTTAGGTGTTGTTCTTACTTGAACAAACCTCCTACTTATGATTAACCCTCCCGCAAGCATCCGCAACTAAGAGAAAATTATTAAGAATAAATTCTAACCACAGCATTAAACTTTTGGATCCAATTGGTCCCTTACGGAATAGCGCATAAACTGGGGTTTAAGCTTCTGTCACTCTCGCAACCCATCATCTAAATTGCTACTCCACAATGCATTCCCTTAGGCAAAATATGGTGAAGTTTCATGTAGTCGACGTTCACATGACACCACTAAGGGAATCACAACATACATACTATCAAAATATCAAACACATATCAAGTTCACACGATTACTTGCAACATGATTTCTCCCGTGACCTCAAGAACAAAAGTAACTACTCACAAATGATACACATGCTCATGATCAGAGGGGTATTAAATAGCATATTGGATCTGAACATATAATCTTCCACCAAATAAACCATATATTTCCCTAATAATAAAGCACGGATTGACTCCGTGGGTTCACTGTCACAATACGCTTTCTTCTCATGTCATAATACGCTTCTTCCTATCCGTTTTTTTCATGATTTTGATATTTTTCTTAATATCCGAGGTGGTACTATCTATTCCTTCAACATCATTATTGTTTTTTTACTTTGTCGTGAGCCTATATGAGCCATCGAGGTGAGCCAAATAAGTGGGTCATCCAATCAAATTTTTATTCTTCTCCGTGAGTAGTTGGGCCTCCAGCGCACAGGTCTAGCATTGTTACTAAAATAGGAGGTGTTCTTGCACAGATAAACTAGAGAGTTCAAAAAATTGAGGCCGACAGAGTCGAACCCACTACCTCCAATATGCACATCCCAACCAATGCCACCATGCCAAGACCCTTTGCCTAGCCCCTACGTGGCCTGCATCACCCCTTATTCTTACGTCAATTATGGAGCAGCCAAAAAATATTGATTGTGTGTGAGATCGAACTCAAGACATCACCTATTGTTTGAGCTGTTCAACCAACTAGGCTTCTATACGAATGTTGAATAGTACCACCTCGCTACCTTGGTGTTATTTCTACACGTTCATATACTTTGGAAACTACATGAAACATCAGCAAGTCGAGAACAAACAAAGAGGCTGATTACATGAGAAATAAAGAAGGAAACATAGGCTCATTACACAAGGCAAAAAAGAAGGAAAGAGAGGCAACGTGTAGATGAAAAATACATCAAAACCCCACTCTAAAACTAACAAATTTGTCCATCAGATAATTCTTTTTGGGAATTGATCTCGCCTTTAGTTATTAGATTTTTAAGAAATTATACAGTTATTAGATGAAAAATTCCATGAAAAATACAATAGGGAGTCCTCCCCATTGTCCTACATGCATAATCTCCCACATTTTTTAAGTTTGATGTCGTTACTTGCCATCCGTTTTGGCCCAACGGAGGAAGCCCACCTGACCGCGGACTATAGACTAGGCCCGGAGAGTTGGCAAAATAAAATAAAATTGTCGATGAGAGGGTTTGATCCCATGACCTGCCAACCGGTCACACACAGTTTGTCGGCGCATTGTGGCCCAGGCCCGGAGAGCTAGCACAAAAATAAAATTGCCGATGGGAGGGTTCGATCCTATGACCTACCAACTGGTCACACACAGTCTTTTCAATTGACCAACTCACAGATGTGATGGAACCTGGCGGCGCACTGTGGCCTAGGACCGGAGAGCTAGCAAAAAAATATAATTGCCTATGAGAGGGTTCAATCCCATGACCTGCCAACCGGTCACGTCCAACTGGCCCAGCTAACAATTGTGATGGAAAGAGAAGTTTCATTACAATTATTTAAAAAATCATGTGTTCAAAAATTAAAATTAGAAAAAATGTTACAACTTAATAAAAAAACTTCAAATTATGACAAGTTTCTTTTTTAAAGTGGAGAAATATTCATGTTTTCCCGAAAGCAAAAAATAATCGATTGTCGGCGAGAATTCATTTCTCCCGTTGCAACGGACGGGCGTATTTCCTTGATAAACGTGTCACCTGATGCTAGAATTGCTAAATTGTAAGATATTTTTTCTCCTCTCTCATCGCAACACCTAGGCATGTTTGCTATATTACAAAAAACATGTTCGCAAAATCAAGAGTTTTGACTAATTTTTACTCAAAGATTTTTATGAATTATTCAATTGTAAGTCATTGTTTTAAAATTAATGTACAGAGTTAG
This sequence comes from Triticum dicoccoides, assembly GCF_002162155.2. Classification (NCBI taxonomy): domain Eukaryota; kingdom Viridiplantae; phylum Streptophyta; class Magnoliopsida; order Poales; family Poaceae; genus Triticum; species Triticum dicoccoides. Next base: position 301,217,269 of record NC_041390.1, on the reverse strand, counting down.
AGATATGTGAGGGTTTATTTTTTCTCCCGTTGCAACGCACGGGCCTTTTTGCTAGTAGTAATCAACTACAAGATGTAATCAACACTATTAGTCACCCACAAGCACCAATCTATAGTTCCGGTAACAAGATTGAACACAAGAGATGAACTAGGGTTTGAGAGGAGATGGTGTTGTTGAAGATGTTGATGGAGATTGCCCTCCCCAAGATGGGAGAGTTGTTGGTGATGATAATGATGATGATTTCCCCCTCCGGGAGGGGAAGTTCCCCCGGTGGAATCGCTCCGCCGGAGGGCAAAAGTGCTCCTGCCCAAGTTCCGCCTCGAGACGGCAGCACTCCATCCCAAAAGTCCTCTCCTTATTTTTTCTAGGTCAAAATGACTTATATACCAGAAGATGGGCACTGGAGGTGGGCCTGGGTGAGCACAACCCACCAAGGCGCGCATGGGCTCCCTAGCGCACCCAGGTGGGTTGTGCCCACCTGGTGGGCCTCCTCTGGTAGTTATTTTCTCCAATATTCCTCAAATAATCCATAAAAAATCTCCGTGAAGTTTCAGCTTGTTTGGAGTTGTGCAGAACAGGTGGCCTGACGTAGCTTTTCCAGGTCCAGATTTCCAGCTGCCGGACTTCTCCCTCTTTGTGTATACCTTGCATATTATGAGAGAAAAAGGCATTAGAATTACTTCAAAAAGCATTATTATGGATAAAAACATTATAAATAACAGTAAGAAAACATGATGCAAAATGGACGTATCAACTCCCCCAAGCTTAGACCTCGCTTGTCCTCAAGCGAAAACTGAAATCGAAAAACATGTCCACATGCTTTGAGAGAGGTGTCGATAAAAACAAAATATCGACATAGAAGCATCATGTTGATTATTATAACGGCAAAAAAAATAAACATAAAACTTTTATCATAAAATTTTTATCATAGACTTCTCATCAATAAGTGACAATTCATCACACTATTGAAGTATAAAGCGAAAACTCTATTATAAACCAACAAACTATGTTCTCAGTCAACTTTGCACTACAATTCATCATCTTTTCAGGAAGGGTCACATATCGGAGCCTTTAGGCAAGTCCACATACTCAAACATCATATAGTCTTCTATGATTGCTAACACTCACCGCGTACACATGAGCAAAACATTTCAACTGGACACATAGAAAGATAGGGGCTTATAGTTTTGCCTCCTAACGTATTCACCTCAAGGGTGATGTCAACAATAATAACGCATGCTATCTATATTCAACTGGACATATGTGCCTAGATCTTTCTTCACCACATGATGCTTGCCAAAGGAGAAAAATAAAAGGAATAGAAGGAAAACTTTGACTCTTTGCATAATAGTAAAAGATAGGCCCTTTGCAGAGGGAAGCAGAGGTTGCCATGCCCTTATTTGTTTGTATGCTCAACCCCTTAGTGCAAAAGAACGTTGATACGTCTCAAACGTATCTACTTTTCCTAACGCTTTTCCTCTTGTTTTGGACTCTAATTTGCATGATTCGAATGAAACTAACCCCGGACTGACGCTGTTTTCAGCAGAACTACCATGGTGTTGTTTTTGTGCAGAAATAAAAGTTCTTAGAATGGAACAAAACTTTGCGAGGATTTTTTATATAATATATAAGAATTTCTGGAGCCAAGACCTACCGGAGAGGGGCCCTAGGCGGGCACAACCCATCAGGGCGCGCCCCTCTCTCCTGGCGCGCCTAGGTGGGTTGTCCCCACCTGGTGGCTCCGCAGACCCTGATTCTGACGCTACAAAAATCCTATTTTTGGAGAAAAAATCAGGGAGAAAGAATATCATGATCCACGAGACGGAGCCGCCGCCAAGCCCTGTTCTTCCTCGGGAGGGCGGATCTGGAGTCCGTTTAGGGCTACGGAGAGGGGGATCTTCGTTCTTTGTCATCACCAACCCTTCTCCATCGCCAATTCCCTAAAGCTCCCCATTGGGAGTGAGTGATTCCTTCATAGGCTCACTGGTCAGTGAGGATTTGGATGAGATTCATCACGTAATTGAGTTAGTTTTGTTAGGGCTTGATCCCTAGTATCCACTATGTTCTTAGATTGATGTTGCTATGACTTTGCCATGCTTAATGCTTGTCACTTTGGGCACGGGTGCCATGATTTCAGATCTGAAGTGTTCATGTTATCACCATTATATTCATGTTCTAGATCCGATCTTGCAAGTTATAGTCACCTACTACGTGTTATGATCCGGTAACCCCGGAGTGACAATAACTGGGACTTATTCCGGTGATTACCTTAGTTTGAGGAGTTCATGTATTCACTATGTGTTAATGCTTTGTTCCGGTTCTCTATTAAAAGGAGGCCTTAATAACCCTTCGTTTCCAATATGGACCCCGCTGCCACGGGAGGGTAGGACAAAAGATGTCATGCAAGTTCTTTTAATAAAGCACGTATGACTATTTACGGAATACATGCCTACATTATATCGATGAACTGGAGCTAGTGTCGTATCGCCCTAGAGTATAACTGTCACATGATGAATATCATCCAACAAGTCACCGATCCAATGCCTACGAATTTATCTTATATAGTTTCTGGTAAGTTACTACTGCTATCATCACTGTTACACTTGTTACAAAATTACTGCTATCATTGTTACTGTTACCGTTGATGTTGTCACTATTATCAAAACTATCAAACTACTTTGCTACTGATCACTTTGTTGGAGATAATTAATCTCTGGGTGTGGTTGAATTGAAAAATCAGCTGCTAATACCTTCAAATATTCTTTGGCTCCCCTTGTGTCGAATCTATAAATTTGGATTGAATACTCTACCCTCGAAAATTGTTGCGATCACCTATACTTGTGGGTTATGAAGACCTTTTTCTGGCGCCGTTGCCGGGGAGCATAGCTATATTTTTGAGTCACTTGGGATTATTATCATATTATCACTATGAAGAATCTGAAGGATGCTAAGACTAAGGTATTTCCCTCAAAGACGAGGGGAGGTAAGGAACTACCATCCCGTTCTGCTTTAGATTCACCTTCTGTTATAAGTAAACTTGCAACACCACCACATGCTATTAATTCTGATACGTCGCAAGTTATTGATGATGCTACTTCTGCTATGGATAATGCTTATAATGATGCTATGATAGAGGCTAAGGTGTCCTGATGTTTCGATGAGATGGTGGCTATCGTTTCTGTGGGAGTCAACCTTGACGATCCGACTACGAACGTGCGAGACGTCACGCCTTAGCAATCGCTAAACCAACTTCCGAGGGGTTATTGACCACGTCGGAGCACGATCAACCTGACCACGAGGGTCTGCTTCCTGCGAGAAAACGAAGAACAAGCAAGAAACTGAGATTGCAATCTGGATATTGCGAATATAAGAGGAAAGCTTTATTGATCAAGGTGGGGTTCTGTGACGTCTTGGTCTGGTCGTTGGACACAAACAAAGTACGCGAAGTTGTAGCTATGGCAAACTTTTAATCTAAACAAAACCTGAAGTCTAAACGATACCCAGGGCTGTATATATGTAGGAGAGAGGGGGAATTTCGTGGCCCTTGGTGGAGGGGTCCGAAACCAACCCTAACTCTTGTTTCCCCACACATACAGACTCTAAAAACAGCCTATACTTAAGTACATCGAAAGTACATGGGCCTGGCCCAATAATAAGGTGACGCAGCACCTAGAATAACCTCTAGACGAAATTTATGAAGTGTCATCTTGTATATTTCGTCCCATGCTTCATGCACTCATTATGGTGGCTTCAGAGTCCTGGAGTCATCACTTGTAACTCCGTTCTTGTTCCCCTTGCGCATGCCATCATCTCCATGCTTGAACTTGCTCCAAGGTTCATCTTTCTTGTCCAAGCTAGGCCCTTCACTTGTAAGCAAAACAACTGTATCCAATTTAGGCAGCATCATATTCTCATGAACATTAGGATCATTACCAAGAAACGAAAGTACCTGATAATTCAATTGGCGTGCGCGAGCTCTAGTAATTGGTCCAGTATGTATAGCAGCAGGGGCTGTGGGTGTAACAATGGTATTGATGTCCTCATCATCCTCCCCTTCTTGAAATGAAGTCGTCCTCTACGAAAGTTCATCGTCCTCACCCAAATAAGGCTTCAAATCTGCAATGTTAAAAGTGTGACTAACCCCAAAATCTGCAGGCAGCTCAAGTTTATATGCATTATCATTTATTTTCTCTAACACCTTAAAAGGACCATCAACACGTGGCATTAGCTTTGATTTGCGCAAATTAGGAAATCTATCCTTACGCAAATGTAACCAAACAAGATCTCCAGGTGCAAACACAACATCTGTTCTACCCTTATCTCCAGCAAGTTTATATTTAGCATTTATGCTCTCAATGTTTTCCTTAGTTAACTCATGCATTTTTGAAATCAATTCAGCATGTTCTTTAGCATCAAAATTAACCTTCTCCGAAGATGGAAGAGGCAACAAATCAATAGGCGCACGAGGTAGGAAACCATACACAATTTCAAAAGGGCACATCTTAGTAATAGAATGCAATGAACGATTATAAGCAAATTCAATATGAGGCAACATTCTTCCCACATTTTCTTGTTATTCTTCAAAACAGCCCTAAGCATAGTAGACAATGTTCTATTGACTACTTCAGTTTGTCCATCAGTTTGGGGGTGACAAGTAGTACTAAAAAGCAGTTTAGTCCCCAACTTAGCCCATAAACATCTCCAAAAGTGGCTAAGAAATTTAGTATCACGATCTGAAACAATAGTGTTTGGCACACCATGCAAGCGAATAATTTCACGAAAGAACAAATCAGCAACATTAACAGCATCATCGCTTTTATGACACGGTATAAAGTGTGCCATTTTTGAGAACCTATCCACGACAACAAATATGCTATCCCTCCCCTTCTTTGTTCGAGGTAAAACTAAAACAAAGTCCATAGATATATCCTCCCAAGGAACACTAGGTACAGGCAAAGGCATATATAAACCATAAGGATTGAGTCGTGACTTAGCTTTTTGACATGTAGTGCAGCGAGCAACAAAACGCTCAACATCCCGTCTCATCTTTGGCCAAAAGAAATGTGTAGCAAGTATATCCTCCGTCTTCTTGACGCCAAAGTGTCGCATTAATCCTCCTCCATGCGCCTCCTGCAACAACAAAAGACGAACGGAGCTAGCTGGAATGCATAGCTTGTTAGCACGAAACACAAATCCATCATTAAGAACGAACTTGTTCCAAGTTCTCCCTTCCTTACAATTCTGCAATACATCTTTAAATTCAACATCATGCACATATTGATCTTTGATGGTCTCCAAAGCAAATATTTTAAAGTGAAGTTGTGAAAGCATAGTATAACGACGAGACAATGCATCAGCAATAACATTTTCTATACCCTTCTTGTGTTTAATGACATAAGGAAAGTCTCAATGAATTCAACCCATTTAGCGTGTCTACGGTTCAGTTTTGCTTGACTTTTAATGTGTTTCAAAGATTCATGATCAGAATGTATAACAAATTCCTTGGGCCATAAATAATGTTGCCATGTTTCTAAGGTCGGAACAAGAGCATATAATTCTTTGTCATAAGTAGAATAGTTCAGACTAGGGCCACTCAATTTTTCAGAAAAGTATGCAACAGGTTTGCCATCTTGTAATAACACACCTTCTAATCCAATTCCACTAGCATCACATTCAAGCTCAAAAGTCTTATTAAAATCAGGAAGTTGGAGTAAAGGAGCATGTGTCAACTTATCTTTCAATACCGTGAAGGCTTCTTCCTATGCGGTACCCCAAACAAAAGGCACATCCTTCTTTGTAAGCTCGTTGAGAGGAGCAGCAATGGTGCTGAAATCTCTCACAAAACGCCTATAGAAACCAGCGAGGCCAAGGAAACTCCTCACTTGTGTGACCGTTTTGGGATGCGGCCAACTCTCAATAGCTTCAATCGTGGCTTTATCAACTTCAATTCCCTATGGAGTAACAACATAGCCAAGAAAAGATACTCGGTCGGTGCAAAAGGTGCACTTTCCAAGGATACCAAACAAACGTGCATCACGTAGAGCAATAAAAACATCACATAAATGTTCCAAATGTTCCTCCAAAGATTTGCTATAAATCAATATGTCATCAAAGTAAACTACCACAAATCGTCCAATGAAAGCATGTAAACCTTCGTTCATTAACCTCATGAAAGTACTAGGTGCATTAGTTAACCCAAAAGGCATGACTAACCACTCATATAATCCAAACTTAGTTTTAAATGATGTTTTCCATTCATCTCCCAGTTTCATACGAATTTGATGGTATTCACTACGCAAATCAACTTTGGAGAATAATGTAGAGCCACTCAATTCATCAAGCATATCATCTAGCCTAGGAATAGGATGATGATAACGAATAGTAATATTATTAATGCCTCTACAATCAACGCACATACGTGACATACCATCCTTTTTCGGCACAAAAATGATAGGAATAGCACAAGGACTAAGGGATTCGCGTATATAACCTTTGTCGAGAAGTTCTTGTACTTGATGCATAATCTCCTTTGTCTCCTCTGGATTGGTACGGTATGGTGCACGGTTGGGTAATGATGCACCGGGAATTAAGTCAATTTGATGCTCAATCCCTCGAATAGGTGGTAATCCCGGTGGCACGTCTTGTGGAAAGACGTCATCGAACTCCTTCAAAATGTTAGTGACAGCAGGAGGCAAAGAGGAAGGCACATCCTCGAATGAAAATAATGCCTCTTTGCACACAAAAGCATAGCAAAAAGATTTGCTAAAATCTAAATCATCAATATCAGATTTGGTGGCAATTAAACATGCACTTTTCAATTTAATTTCAGAAGCAACACTAGATGGTTTATTATTAGGCTGCATTTGTTGCTCAAATTCTTTTGCCACAATCTGATTTTCACTTTTATTTTTCTCCTGGTTTGCTTTATTAGCTCTATTAATATCATCTTTCAAAATGGAATCAGGAGTCATAGGAAGCAAAGTAATATTTTTATCCTTATGAACAAGAGTATACTGATTGTTTCTACTATGGTGTACATATTTTTTATCAAATTGCCATGGTCTACCAAGTAATAAGGAACATGCTTGCATAGGTACCACATCATAATCAACATAATCAGCATATGTAGAGATACTAAAATGCACATGAACAGTACGTGTTACCTTAACCTTGCCACTGTTGTTGAACCATTGGATGTAGTAAGGATGTGGATGTGGTCTTGTGGTGCGAGATAGCTTCTCCACCATCTCCATGCTAGCCAAGTTATTGCAGCTCACTCCATCTATGATGACGCGAACATAACGTTCCTTCACAACTCCCTTTGTATGGAACAAATTATGCCTTTGATTTTCCTCAGCTTGTGTGACCTGCACACTCAAAACACGTTGAGAAACTAAACATTCATACCTGTCAGCATCTTCAGGAGCCATGTATTGTGTCTCATGATCAGAATCATCTCCACCGTGTTCTTCACGTGTAATAAGAGCCAAAGTCTCCTCATCATAGTCACCAGCGGACTCATACCCACCATCCTCACTAGCAATCATCACACGCTGAGATTGGCATTCTCTCGCAAAATGTCCTCTTCCCTTACAACGATGACAAATAATATCACTTGTGTGCCCTGTTGATGCCATGGAAGAAGAAGAGCTCTGCGCAGGTCCAGCAGTTGTGCTCTTGGCAGATAGTGGTGGTTGTGCCTGCTTTCTTGTATCATGGCTAGAGGTGGCACCTGATGGAGGTGCTGGTGGAGTGGAAGTAGAGGATGCATGTGGTGTCCATGATGAAGATCAACCTGCAGAAAAGTTAGTTCGCGCCAATGCCTGTCGATCCTGCCCTTCACGTTCAGCTTTACAAGCAAGATGGAATAAATGAGTGATATTAGTATACTCCTTATACTCTAGAATGGTCTGAATATCTATATTTAATCCACCCATAAAACGTGCAACCATAGCTTCATTCTCCTCAACAATACCACATCTAATCATGCCAGTTTGTAATTCCTGATAATATTCTTCTACAGAATTTTTTCCTTGTCTTAAGCGCTGTAATTTTTGAAGTAATTCACGTTGATAATATGGTGGAACCCAACGAGTACGCATAGCAGTTTTCAAAGCAGCCCAAGTAGCTAGAATAGGATATAATCAACAATGTTCAGACCACCAAACACATGCAAAGCTAGTGAAAGCACAAACAGCAGCAGGAACACGTCTCTCCTCAGGATATTGTAAACATGTAAATCATTGTTCAGTTTCTAACTCCCAAGTAAGATATATATCAGGAACATATCTACCCTCAAATGGTGGAATATTCAATTTTAGTTTAGGAAGATGGTCATGTACCTCAGGTGGTGGTGCAGCCCTACCGTTGTGATGATATGCATGAGGACGACCTGGTGGTGGTGGTGCTGGTGGTTGCACGTAGTTCTGATTTTGGTCAACCTCATCCTCGTAATGGTCCTCCACCTCTGCAGTAGTAGCAGGAGCGGAAGAAGCATAAATAGCGGCACCAGAATTTTGCCCAGGGTCAATGGGAACGCGCTGTGCTCATCCCACTTGATTTGGAAAGCGACGTTGTTGTTGTTGTTATTGTTGTTGTTGTTGTTGTTGTTGTAGAGGTGCGTTAGGGGCAGCCGGTGGTGGTGGTGGAAGACGCACGAGCAATTCATTAAACTTGTTATCGAGCTTTGTTTCGAACGTCTTCTCCATGCCATCTATCGTCTCCACGGCCTCTTCAAATCTGTTTAGAACATCTTGCACCTGTCCACTCATCATTTGCTGAAATTTATCATGCAACTCCTTATTCGTCATGTTCTCCCAGTCAGTCTCATCTGCTTGTGATCCTGCCATGGTTAGCAACAATAGAAACACACAATAATATGATCCTACAGAATACTAACAAGAGGTGGTGGTGGTGTCACAAATCCGTCAAGCAAATCTCAAATTCTTACCAGTTCTTACCCAACAGCAGGCGGTGATTGGCAACTCTTTGTTTGTCATGTTCTCCTAGTCAGTCTCGTTGGCTTGTGATCCTGCCATGGTTAGCAGCAATAGAAACACACAAGAATATGATCCTACAGACTACTAGTAAGTGGTGGACTGTCAAAAATCCGTCAAGTGAATCTCAAATTCTTACCAGTTCTTACCAAGCAGCAGGCGGTGATCAGCAACCGTTGTAGTCAAAACTCTGAAAGCTTGGATAGAGTGATTACCAGGGAGAGTCAAATGCACGACGTAGATGTATGTGGAGCTGGGAAGGCTTATAATATGGTAGCAAAAGGGGTCAGCAATAATCAATTCAGATATGCAAAGTTGAATAAACGCTCAACGACGGTCATGTGCTGGTCCTAGGCTAGACCGTGCTAGAGACGCGATCCTAGAACACTAACAAAATCACGGCGCTGCACGTAAACAAGGGAGGAGCACGCTCTGAATTTTTTTTCACTTTTTTGCACTTTTTTCCTCTCTTTTTTTGCTCCGCAACAAATGTTTTTCGAAAAAGTCTACAAATGGTCTAGAAACTGCCTAGCCAGAATTTTCCAGACTTAATTTTGTTTGAGTTTGGAACTATTTTTCTTCTGCGGGTAGCATGAAATCTCACGAGTCCTATTCTGTGACAACTCGAAGTATCGTGTGATCCGGAAATCAAAAACAATGCAACAATTACTGGACTCGGACTAGGACTGGTGGCGGAGATAAATCTAGTGGAATCTCGGACTGGTGGCGGCGATGAATCTGGTGGAAATCGGACTGGTGGCGGATATATGTTGCAGGTGGACTCAGATTGGCGTGATGGCGGCGGATATGTGGTGGCGTATATGGACTCGGATTGGTGGTGAATATGGCAGCGAGGATGAAGTTGGTGTGGTTGTGGTATATGGCAGTAGCGATGATGATGATGCAGTGGTGATATATGGCAGTGGCGACGTGACAACCTGTGAACAGAACTCGAAACTCTAAAGGACTAGACGCTAAGACCAGCAACTTGACACAATGATGCAACCGCAAATTCAACAAAGCAAATACAGAAAAGATTATGCAAAGGCTCAGATTGGTTCCGATAGGATGAACTAACCCTATTTTTTTGGCTTTTTCGAGGACTATAGGTAAGAAGAACAGACTCGGTCTAAACTACGAAAAACTGTAAAATCTCACCGAGCAACCTGGAAATCTGATACCACTTGATAGAGGCTAAGGTGTCCCGATGTTTCCATGAGATGGTGGCTATCGTTTCTGTGGGAGTCGACCTTGACGATCCGACTACGAATGTGCGAGACATCACGCCTTAGCAATCGCTAAACCAACTTTCGAGGGGTTATTGACCACGCCGAAGCACGATCAACCTGACCACGAGGGTCTACTTCCTGCGAGCAAATGAAGAACAAGCAAGAAACTGAGATTGCAATCTGGATATTGCGAATATAAGAGGAAATCTTTATTGATCAAGGTGGGGTTCTGTGACGTCTTGGTCTGGTCATTGGACACAAACGAAGTACGCAAGTTGCAGCTATGGCGAACTTTTAATCTAAACAAAACCCAAAGTCTAAACGATGCCCTAAGGGCTGTATATATGGAGGAGAGAGGGGGAATTTCGTGGCCCTTGGTGGAGCGGTCCGAAACCAACCCGAACTCTTGTTTCCCCACACATACGGACTCTAAAAACAGTCTATACTTAAGTACTTCAAAAATACATGGGCCTGGCCCAATAATAAGGTGGCGCAGCACCTAGAATAGCCTCTGGACAAAATTTATGAAGTGTCATCTTGTATATTTTGTCCCATGCTTCATGCACTCATTATGGTGGCTTCAGAGTCCTGGAGTCATCACTTGTAACTCCGTTCTTGTTCCCCTTGCGCATGCCATCATCTCCATGCTTGAACTTGCTCCAAGGTTCATCTTTCTTGTCCAAGCTAGGCCCTTCATTTGTAAGCAAAACAAATGTATCCAATTTAGGCAGCATCATATTCTCATGAACATTAGAATCGTTACCAAGAAACAAAAGTACCTGATAATTCAATTGGCGTGTGCGAGCTCTAGTAATTGGTCCAGTATGTATAGGAGTAGGGGCTGTGGGTGTAACAATCGTATTGATGTCCTCATCATGCTAGCACCTTGCTTGTTAATGATGATGTGCCACTTGGTGAATTTCTTGATAACCAAATTTCTAGAGTTATACAACCTGTTGTTGTTGAATCTGATGATGACCTTGAAACTGAATCTCCTGAAACACCTACTAGAACTAGCCTTCCTAGATATGAATTTCCTAAGGTACCAGAAGGTTATGTTATGAGCTAAGAAACAACTAGAGATATTCTTGCTTGCAATGATAGAGATGATCTAGAGAAATTATTATGCAAGTATAAAGAAAAATCTCTGAATGCTAGAATGAAATGTGATCCTAAGTTTGATACTTCACCTATCTTTATTGATGATAAGGATTATGGATTCTCTGTCAACCCATAGTTAATTACTTTGGTTGAATTTGATCCTTTCCATGGTTATGAAACTGAAACTGTTGTGGCACATCTTACTAAGTTGAATGACATAGCCACCCTTTTTACTCATGATGAGAAAACTCACTATTACTTCATTCTCAAATTACGTCCTTTATCGTTAAAGGGTGATGCTAAAGCTTGCTACAATACTCTTGCTCCTGGTAGTGTGCTTAGTCCCCAGGATATGATTTATTACTTCTCTGAAAAATATTTTCCTGCTCATAAGAAACAAGCTGCCTTACAAGAAATATTTAACTTTGTGCAAATTAAAGAAGAGAGAGAAGAGAGTCTCCCACAAGCTTGGGGGAGGCTTTGCCAATTACTTAATGCTTTGCCTGATCATCCTCTTAAGAAAACTGAAATACTTGATATCTTCTATAATGGACTAACCGATGATTCTAGGGACTTCCTAGATAGTTGTGCTAGTTGTGCTTTCAGGGAACGAACTGTTGGACAAGCTGAAGAATTATTGAATAATATATTGAAAAATTATGATGATTGGATTCTTCCTGAACCACCGGCTAAACCCACTCCAAAGAAGAGGGTATATTATATCTAGTCCTGATGATATGCAAACGGCAAAGAAATCTATGAAGGAAAAGGTATTAAAGCTGAGGATGTTAAAATTTTACCTCCTATTGAAGAAATACATGGGCTTAATACACCACCACTGCCTAAGGTGGTAGAGGTAAATTCTCTTATGAAGTTTAGTGATATTGGCTGTCAATGTCTTTATGAGTTTGAAAACTATATTAGAAAACAAGATCACTTCAATGCAAATGTTATAAAACAATTGAAATACAATTCTGATATGATTGCTCGCTTGAGTGACTTGTTATTTAGAATATCAAATGATGTTAGAGGTGTTGGAAAGCATGCTTCTATGGTTCAAACTCAGTTAGAACAAGTTGCTAAATCTCAAAGAGAATTACTTGATGAAATGAATCATAATATGCATGACTTTGTTGTTAGAGTTGCAACTAGAGGAGGTAAAATGACTCAGGAACCACTTTATCCTGAGGGACACCCAAAAAGAATTGAACAAGATTCACAAAGAGCCAACACTAGTGCACCTAGTCCTTCTAAAAAGAAAAAGAAAGAGAAGAATGATAGGACTCTACATGCTCCTAGTGAACCTGAAATAGAAAAACCTCCTGACAATGATAATGAAGTTTCTATCTCTGATGCTGAAACCCAGTCTGGTAATGAACACTCACCTAGTGATAATGGAAAAGATAATTCTAATGTTCATGAAGATACACAACAAATAATAAAGAACTAGACAATGATGTTGAGATAGAACAACATGTTGATCTTGATAACCCACAACATAAGAATAAAAGATATGACAAAAGAGACTTTGTGGCTAGAAAACACAGTAAAGAAAGAGAACCGCGGGTTCAAAAACCTATGCCGTTTCCACCTAAGTCAACTAAAAAGAATTATGATGAAGAATTTGAACGCTTTGTTGAAATGCTGAGGCCAGTCTTTTTGCGTACTTGCTTGACTGATATCCTGAAAATGCCTCCTTATGCAAAGTATATGAAAGACATCATCACTAATAACAGAAAAATATCGGAAGCTAAAATATCCACTATGCTTGATAATTACACTTTTAAAGATGGAGTGCCTACAAAACTTGGAGATCCGGGAATACCAACTATACCTTGCTCTATCAAAAAGAATTATGTGAAAACTGCTATGTGTGATTTAGGAGCTAGTGTTAGTGTTATGCCTTTCTCTTTATATAAAAGACTTGATTTGAATAAAATCACACCTAATGAAATATCTTTGCAAATGGCTGACAAATCAACTGCCATACCTATCGGTATCTGTGAGGATGTGCCCGTTGTTGTTGCTAATGTTACTATTTTGACTGACTTTGTTATACTTGAGATGCCCGAGGATGACAATATGTCGATTATCCTTGGTAGACCCTTCTTGAATACTGTAGGGGATGTTATTGATTGCAATAAAAGCAAGGTCACTTTTCATATTAATGGTAATGAGCATACGGTGCACTTTCCGAAGAAACAATTCCAAGTGAATGGTATTAATGTTATTGAAAAATCTCTGACAATCACTATTGGAAGTTTTCAAATACCTCTACCCACTATCAAAAAGAAATATGAAATGCTTATTGTTGGGGAAATGCATATCCCCATTGAGGTAACCTAGTGATTTACGAAAGTTCTTCGGTTTCATGCTAATCGAAAGTGGTTGTTAATAAGACTTGATCAACCTTATTAATGGATCATTTTTGAATGATATGAAGTTGATGAATTTATTAAGCACTACTTTCTGCTACTTTTTATTCTTTGTTTTATTAGTTAAATAAAATAAAATGACATGGTTTGTCTGTTTTCTGAATTTCCCATGCAATAAAAAAATGACCCAAAAATAAAAGTTCTCAGAATGCCCTAGAAATTTAATACATTTTTTTGTGAATATTCAGGAATTTTTTGTGCAATAAACATCAGAGGGAGGTGCACCAGGTGGGCACAACCCACCTGGGCACGCCAGCACCCCCAAGCGTGCCCTGGTGGGTAGTGGTACCCACGTGGGCCCTCTCACTTATCGCTTTATACCACATCATCACCTACCTCCAGAAAAAAAATCTCCATTGCTCTCTCTCCCGTGTTCTTGCTCTCAAACCCGCGAATTTCGATCTCTTTTCTCGAAGCTCCCTTTCCAAAACTGTTTCGGGGGATTATTGCCTGGTATGTGACTCCACGGTTGTCCAATTAGTTTTTGTTTTAGTGGTTTATATTTTGAATAATTAGCTACTCTTGGTTCTGCTATAGATGAGCTTGCATGTTGAATTCTTAGTGTTCTAAATAGTTTGAATGCTTGCTTTGGCCTCTATGTATCCCTAGGAGTAGTTGCTATCAATCTTATAAAGTTTTGTTGACAAATTTTTGTCACCCAAAATTTTTCAGAAAATTGTACCGGACATGATGAACTTGTTTGTAAGGAGTTCCTTGAGGAGGCGATCCTCGGGGGCATCCTCTAGTGACAGCTCTGCTCGCCGGTCATATGTTGAACCAAGTGAGAGTTCCACTTGAGATGCCGCCACCAAAACATGCTTATGGCCTTACGATGAGTATATGATACGTGTGGGCATTAAAGAAGAATTTGAGCAATACGTTCACAATGCCGGACTCGGTCCCTACCTTTCAGATAAGTGTGAACAACACCACCTTCTCACTGAATCATTTGTTAAAGGATTTAAATTCTTTCCCCGTGAGTCTAGGGTGTCGTTTATGCTTTATGATAACCCATTTACTATATCACTAGAGAATTTTGCTTACCACTGCAAACTCGCGTATTGGGGCTCGCTCGACGAACCATGATGTAGGGTAGAGACCCTAATCGCCCGATCTTTCACGAAAGGAGCGGATCCTGGGGAAAACACGAAGAACACGAGGATGAACGGAAGGAAAACACAAGAGGAAATCACTAAACCGACACGAATAAGTCACACATGGGCTAGATCCTCGAGTACATAGAACGATACACGAATCCACGGACAACTAGGGACGATACACGGTAATCGGTTCTTCTCCGTGAGGAGGTCTTGAGTCCACAAGGGGATCTTCCCTTGAAAAGGGGTCTTGAATCCAAGGTGGATCTTCTCCTAAGAGGGGCTGCGGTCTCTCTCGTGGAGTAGATCCGATATGGATGAGCAATGCTCTATCTCTCAAATGAGCTAAACCAATGCTAACCCTAGCTACGATGAATGGGGGGTCTATTTATAGTCTAAGTGCAAATGGGGGCGAAGTGAAGGGGTACATGGGCCTCGGGCCCGAACACTATGCGCAGACAGGTACCGGACGTCCGCTGGGGACGGGTCGTCCGGTGTCTCAGGAGCTGCCGGATGTCCGGTGTCCTCTGGTCGTCCGCTGGTTCCGCTCTGTGATGGGGGTGTCGGACGTCCGGAGGCTCCGGACTTCCGCTGACTTTGGCTCGGGTGCGGTCGCGCCTGTCGTTCGGTCGGGGCCGGACGTCCGCTCATTGGCCTCGGGTGCGGGGGCACCGGTCGTCCGGTCTGGACCGGACGTCCGCTGGCTCGAGCTCGGCTGACGCTTCAGGCGCCGGACGTCCGGTCCCGATCGGTCGTCCGGTGGCTGGGAATTTTCCTGCAGCCCTTCTTCTTCTCCGTCTTCTCGTCCATCTTCCTCCTCTTCTTGTCCTTGCTCCTTAGCTTCTCCATTGTACCTGAGTATGCACAAGGTATCCATATGAGGTAGTAGCCATGCTTCATGTGCATCAAAGTGGAATTGTGAGAGGAGAGATGTCACCTCGGTTTCAAGGGCTCTTGCACGTGATCGAGTCATGGGCCCGGTAGGCACTTGATGAGACGATGGTAGGTCCATGGGGATGACCTTGGGATGCTCCGCATCATCTCCCCTCCCTTGGGGAAGATCCGTCCTCGGATCAAAATCTTCATCACCATGGAAGAGAGAGAGATCTTTGACGTTCAAGATGTCGCTCACGTTGTACTTGTCGCGCGGGAGGTCAATTTTGTAAGCATTGTCGTTGTAGCGTGCAAGCACTTTGAAGGGTCCATCCGCTCATGGTCGAAGCTTGGATTTGCGTTATTCTGGGAAGCGGTCCTTGCGAAGGTGTAGCCACACTCGATCACCAATGTTGAAGACCATAGGTTGCTTGTTGAAGTTGAGCTTGGTCGCAAGGCGTTGAACTTGGCGCTCGATGGTGTTTCTTGTATCTTCATGCATCTTCTTGAGATGTGTCACACGCGCACTTGCGTCCAAATTGATGCGCTCTTGGAGTGGTAGAGGAAGAATGTCCAATGGTGACAATGGGTTGAATCTGTAAACGACCTCGAAAGGCGACTTGCCGGTTGTTGAGTGTCTTGCACGGTTGTAGGCGAACTCGGTGATAGGTAGGCACTCCTCCCACTCCTTGATGTTCTTCTTGATGAGTACTCGAAGTAGAGCGGAGAGTGTGCGGTTTTTCACCTCCGTTTGGCCGTCGCTTTGAGGATGGTACACCGTGGAGAAGAGTAGCTTGATTCCGAGTTTGGCGCATAGGGTCTTCCAAAAGTAGCTAAGGAACTTGATGTCGCGGTCCGAGACAATTGTCTTTGGCACACCATGTAGACGCAATATTTCCCTACAAAAGAGATTAGCAACATGTGAAGCATCATCTATCTTGTGACAAGGAATAAAATGTGCCATTTTTGAGAAACGGTCCACAACTACAAATATGGAATCTTTCCCATTGCTAGTTCTAGGCAAACCAAGTACAAAGTCCATGCTAATGTCTTCCCAAGGTTGGTATGGAATCGGTAGAGGCATATAGAGGCCATGAGATTGAGCTTTGGACTTAGCTTTGCAGCATGTCGAACATCGGTTGGTGAAGCGATTGACGTCCCAAAACATCTTTGGCCAAAAGTAGCTCTTCGAGAGCGTGGCGAACGTCTTATCGCGTCCAAAGTGTCCCATTAATCCTCCTCCATGCGATTCCTGCAAGAGCAATAAACGAAGGGACAACTTGGGGATGCAAAGTCTGTTAGCTCTCATAAGGTAGCCGTCTTTGATGTAATAGCGTTCCCACGATGTATGCGACAAACACTTGGCATGAGGAGTGGCAAAAGTTTCTTCATGTGCATATAATTCTTTGATATGCTCGAAGCCAATGACATCTAACTCAAGTTGCGTGACTAGCATGCATATGTGCGAAAGAGCATCCACTACGATGTTTTCTTTACCCTTGATGTACTTGATGACATAGGGAAAGACTCAATGAATTCACTCCATTTAGCATGATGCTTGTTCAACTTAGTTTGACCCTTGAGATACTTGAGAGTCTCATGATCGGTATGGATGATAAACTCATGGGGATGAAGGTAATGTTCCCATTCATGTAAAACTCGGACTAAAGCAAGCACGGGAGCATGAGTAAGCAAATTCTTAAGATCATTGAATGCGGTATCTTGGGATGGTCCCAAAATAAACGGCGCATTCTTCTTGCTTAAAGCATGCAAAGGCGAAGCAATGGTGCTAAAATCCTTCACAAAGCGACGATAGAAACCCGCAAGGACAAGAAAACTACGCACTTGATGCAAGTTGGTTGGTTGCGGCCAACTCTGAATAGAATTAATCTTGGACTCATCTACATGAACACCCTTAGAAGAGACCACAAAACCCAAGAAAATGAGCTTATCAACACCAAAAAGGCATTTCTCCATATTAGCATAGAGACGCTCTTTCCTAAGAGTTTGCAAAACGGCGCGGACATGGGTGACATGCTCTTGGATAGATTTGCTAAACACAAGAATGTCATCGAAGTAAACCACAACAAATATACCAATGTAAGGGTGAAATACTTGATTCATAAGGTGCATAAAAGTGCCCGGTGCTTCCGAGAGACCCATAGGCATGACTAACCACTCATACAAACCAAACTTGGTTTTGAATGCGGTTTTCCATTCATCACCCTCTTGTATGCGGATTTGATAGTAACCACTCTTAAGATCAATTTTGGAAAATATAGTGGCACCACTAAGCTCATCTAGCATATCATCTAGGCGTGGAATGGGATACCTATAACGAACGGTGATAGCATTGATAGGTCTACAATCAGAGCACGTGCGAAAGCTACCGTCACGTTTTGGCACAAGAATGACCGGTACGGCACAAGGGCTCAAACTTTCACGCACATGACCATGGTCTATGGGATGCTTTACTTGCCTTTGAATTTCTTTTGTTTCTTCAGGGTTGATGCGGTAGGGAGCTTTGTTCGGAAGCGGTGCTCCGGGGATGAGGTCGATGCGGTGCTCAATGCCTCGTAGTGGAGGTAGTCCCGGAGGTAGCTCATCGGGGAAAACATTTTGAAATTCCTGCAAAAGAGAAGACAACACTAGAGGAAGAGTGTGAGAAGTGTTAGTTTGTGGTGCATTGTCCTTGCACACGAGGACATAGTGTAGGACACTAGATGGGTTCTCACACACTTCTCTCATCTCATGTTAGGTGGCAAATAGAACGAGGTTCTTGTTTTCGCTCATCGTGGAGGCACTCAATTTGGGCTTGTGGCGCTCACTCTCTTTTTGGTGTCTCACTCTCTCACCATTCTCTCCATGATGGGTGGCTTGCTTATCGGCGATCACTTGGCTTGGAGATATAGGTCATAACACAAACTCCTTTCCTTGCATCTTGAAGCTATAGTGGTTTGTATGCCCATTGTGGGCGACTCCTCTATCGAATTGCCATGGTCGTCCAAGGAGAAGATGACAAACGGTCATTGGGATGACGTCGCACTCCAAGGTGTCTTCGTAGGCGCCGATTTTGAAGGAGACTTGTACTCGGTGCTCGACTTGGATAGTGCCGGAGTCACTAAGCCATTGCACTTTGTATGGATGTGGATGCTTCGTCTTGGGAAATTTGAGCTTGGAGCAAAGTTCTTCACTTGCGAGATTGTGACAACTCCCTCCATTGATGATGACCTTGACGGATCGTCCATTGATGCCGGCCTTGGTGTGGAATATGGTGCATCTTTGGTCTTCTTCTTGATGATGTTGGAGAGTCAAGACTTTGGAGACAACAAGTGCGGGACTTGGGTCTTCATCACAAAATACTTGTTCTTCTTCATGGTTCACTTGGCGGTGCATGGCAACTTGCTCAAGGGCTTCCATTTCTCCTTCGCTCATGGAATCATAAGTGCCATCGTTGTTGAAGATCATGGTGCGCTTGTTGGTGCACTCATAGGACTTGTGGCCTCGTCCTCCGCAAGTGAAACACTTGAGGGAACTCGTCTTGACGGTCTCATCGGTAGGGGTTGATGATGTTGAAGCTCTCGGCTTGAAGGTGCTCGTATTAGGATTGCTTGTAGTTGGTGAAGCTTTCTTGGAAGTCGACTTGTCGATGTTGGAAGTAGAGGGTCGTGTAGTCGATGTTGGAGAAGCCGTAGGACTTGGATGAGAACTTGGCATACTTGAAGTCATCTTGCACTTGGTGTTCCGCTTTGGTAGCTTGGTGCACGAGCTCGATGAGATTTGAGTATGGTTGGAAGTCGGCGATCTTCTTGATAGGATGATTGGGTCCATTCAAGAAACGTGTCATAGTTTGCTCATCATCTTCAGTCACATTGGCTCTTATCATTGCAATCTCCATCTCCTTGTAGAATTCTTCAACGCTCTTGGTTCCTTGCTTGAGTTGTTGGAGTTTCTTGAAGAGGTCGCGGTTGTAGTAGGTAGGCACGAAGCGTGCTCTCATGACATCCTTCATTTGTGCCCAAGTAGTGATGGCTGGATCACCTCTTGCCTCGCGGCGCTCAATGACTTGTTCCCACCAAATGAGGACATAGTCTTGGAACTCAAGGGATGCCATCGCGATCTTCTTCTCTTCTTCATAATTGTGCAAACGGAAGGTCTTGTCAACTTTCAATGCCCATGAAAGGTATTCTTCGGGATCGTTGCTTCCGTTGAACTTGGGCATGGTGAACTTGAGCTTGCCGTAGCGTTGCTCTTCATTGTGTTGGGGTCGGGGATGATGATGCCCATGTTGTAGATGATTGTTCAACTCGTGGTGTTCTTGACGCGGAGGATTGTCAACCTCGTGTTGCTCTTGTCATGGAGGATTCCCATTGTCTTCATGCTCTTGATGAACTTGATGGTCTTGGCGAGCTTGTGGAGGAATGCGTCGAGCCCGAGGGGGAACTAGACGATGCATGGGAGCTTGAAATCGTCGTTCATGAAGTTCTTCGCGAAGTGCTTCCTCTTCTTCACGGGCTTGTCGGCCTCGGTCGGCAACGGCTCGACTCGCATCATGTAGAGCTTGTTGCGCCTCAAGTGCTTGAGCGTCACGGAGTTGTTGTTCTTGACGTTGAGCCTCGACATTTTGTGCATTTTGGTGTAGACGCACGCGTTCTTCCTCTTCATGTTGGCGTTGTTGTTGTCGTTCTCGAGCTAGCGCAAAGGCTTCTTCGACTTGCCGTCGTCGGCGCTCTTGAGAGTCGATGTCCTGAAGTGGATTGAGGTTTGCATGACGGTCGGTGCGCGCGGCTCGACGAAGAGTGTTCGATGTCGGTGTACTTGAGTCGGAATGGCGAGTTGAACGGCTCCTTCTTGAAGTGGAAGAAGAGCGATTGAGCAACAAAGCGCGAATCTCGTCCATCCTTGCGTCATTCTCTTGCTTGTGATCGTCGAGCTTGTGGTCGAAGTAGTCCCTTGTACGTTGCTCAGAAAGTCGCAAGTCGGCAGCAAGGTTGTCGATGTGTTCACTCATAGCTTGTTGCTCTTGATGCAAAGCACGTTGTGCACCAAAGAGGTGACTCTTGGTGATGATGGAGTTCATGTCATCGTCTTGCTCCATTAAGAGTGGGTTGGTAGAAGTACTTGGCCTATCCATCATTCCAAGACAAGTGTGAGTGGTAGAAAGAGAAGAACGAATACCAAATGTACCTTGACCGAAGTTGAAAGTGAATCGATGATCACTCCAATGTAGGACAAGGAAACAGCCCAACTGCTACGAATTCTCGACGGTTTCTCACACCTACACAAGTAAAAGCTTATGGTGGAGCTTGGTTAGGATGGTGGCACAATTTTTAATGTGAATGTAAGCAAGATTCAATAATGTTGGAGAAGATTCGCAAGATGCAATGTAACAAGTAGACCAAGCATATACGGTACACGGAAACACACGCGCAAAAAGATAAGTGGGGTTGTGCAACCAAGGATGAGCCAAAATGTGGTATCCACAAAAATGCTCTTGTTGCACAACACTAGAGAGACGCTAGCACGATTGCACGATAGGAGGATACAAGAACTTGTGCACAACCTACTTAGCAAAAATGCAACGACTTCTATCCCAAATATGTTTTATGCAAGGTGTTGCTATGATATGATCCAAGATGATCGAGTATGACAATCTTAATGTTGTGTGATGCTATGGTTCTTGCTTAAGAGCTCTTTACTTATCTTTCCTCTTTGCTTAAAATCTTGGTTGGCTCTTTGATGTTTGAGCTCTTTTCTCATGCAATGCTTGATGAACCAAGATAGCAAGTGAGTATGCGATGACAACTTTGTGACACAAGAGATGATACCAATATAGGCAACAATGATGTATGTATGTATGCTATGGGAAGTATGATCACTAAAGTGCACAAGTCTCGTTGCCGGCAATACTCAATGGCTAGTCTCGATGGGTAAGCAACGCAAAGAAGTAAGGCGATGGTGGCTATCAATGTAATGGCAAGAGTTATACGTGCAAAACCAAGATGAGGTTACCGGTCTTGCTTCCGGTATGGTGTCAAAATGGTGGCACGAATACCAAGTCGTAGTCGAGGCGGTCATTGTTGATGATGCGTCCGTGGCGAAGATGAGCGGCGGTGATGTTGATGTCGAACCGTAGCTAGATAGCCGAAACACAAAAGGATACAGTACCGCAACTCAAATTCTCAAAACCAAAGGCGACCAAAATCATCAGAGTAGGTAGTGGTTAAATGGTGGTGTGGGTTGGGATATTGGAACGGTTTGCGGAAGTTGGAGGTGGTGTAGCGGACGTCCGGAAGTGGACGGATGTCCGGTCGCCAGTCGCCCGGTAATGGTCGGACGTCCGGTGCTTCCTGGGTCGACGGTCGTCCGGTGAAGTGACGGACGTCCGGTGGTCGGGGTCAACGCGAAATTTCAGATCCGGGAGGTGATTTTGGGGGTTTTGGGAGGGATTTCGAGGTGGAAATGGTGGGGGAAGGCGAGATCCACTTGCAACACAACAAATTCATGGATCAAAACCAACAAAACATCATCAAAACTCACAAAACACAAGAAAAAGATTTGGCTACTTTTTGGGGATTTTCGGATTAGGACGAAAAACAACAAAATCAAGCTAGAAAAACAAAGAGGGGGGCTCCGAAATCGTGATGAACCTTGCTCATGATACCAAAATGATGTAGGGTAGAGACCCTAATCGCCCGATCTTTCATGAAAGGAGCGGATCCCGGGGAAAACACGAAGAACACGAGGATGAACGGAAGGAAAACACAAGAGGAAATCACCAAACCGACACGAATAAGTCACACATGGGCTAGATCCTCGAGTACATAGAACGATACACGAATCCACGAACAACTAGGGACGATACATGGTAATCGGTTCTTCTCCGTGAGGAGGTCTTGAATCCACAAGGGGATCTTCCCTTGAAAGGGGGTCTTGAATCCAAGGTGGATCTTCTCCGAAGAGGGGCCGCGGTCTCTCTCGTGGAGTAGATCTGATATGGATGAGCAATGCTCTATCTCTCAAATGAGCTAAACCAATGCTAACCCTCGCTAGGATGAATGGGGGGTCTATTTATAGTCTAAGTGCAAATGGGGGCGAAGTGAAGGGGTACATGGGCCTCGGGCCCAAACACTGTGCGCAGACAGGTACCGGATGTCCGCTGGGGACCGGTCGTCCGGTGTCTCAGGAGCTGCCGGACGTCCAGTGTGCTCCGGTCGTCCGCTGGTTCCGCTCTGTGATGGGGGTGCCAGACGTCCGGAGGTTCCGGACTTCCGCTGACTTTGGCTCGGGTGTGGTCGCGTCGGTCGTCTGGTTGGGGCCGGACGTCCGCTCATTGGCCTCGGGTGCGGGGGCACCGGTCGTCCGGTCTGGACTGGACGTCCGCTGGCTGGAGCTCGGCTGACGCTTCAGGCGCCGGATGTCCGGTCCCGGCCGGTCGTCCGGTGGCTGGGAATTTTCCTGCAGCCCTTCTTCTTCTCTGTCTTCTCGTCCATCTTCCTCTTCTTCTTGTCCTTGCTCCTTAGCTTCTCCATTGTACCTGAGTATGCACAAGGTATCCATATGAGGTAGTAGCCATGCTTCATGTGCATCGAAATGGAATTGTGAGAGGAGAGATGTCACCTCAGTTTCAAGGGCTCTTGCACGTGATCGAGTCATGGGCCCGGTAGGCACTTGATGAGACGATGGTAGGTCCATGGGGATGTGATGAGGACATCAATACAATTGTTACACCCACAGCCCCTGCTGCTATACATACTGGACCAATTACTAGAGCTCGTGCACGCCAACTAAATTACCAGGTACTTTCGTTTCTTCGTAATGATTCTAATGTTCATGAGAGTATGATGCTGCCTAAATTGGATACATTTGTTTTGCTTACAAATGAAGGGCCTAGCTTGGAGAAGGATGAACATTGGAGCAAGAACAAGCATGGAGATGATGGCATGTGCAAGGGAAACAAGAACGGAGTTACAAGTGATGATTTCAGGACTTTGAAGCCACCATAATGGGTGCATGAAGCCTTGGACGAAATATACAAGATGCCACTTCATAAATTTCGTCTCGAGGCTATTTTAGGTGCTGTGTCACCTTATTATTGGGCCAGGCCCATGTAATTTCGAAATACATAAGTATAGGCTATTTTTAGAGTCCGTATGTGTGGGGAAACAAGAGATAGGGTTGATTTCGGACCCCTCCACCAAGGGCCACGAAATCCCCCCCCTCTTCCTCCATATATACAGCCCTTAGGGCATCATTTAGACTTTGGGTTTTGTTTAGATTAAAAGTTCGCCATAGCTGCAACTTCACGTACTTCGTTTGTGTTCAACGACCAGACAAAGGCGTCACAGAACCCCACCTTGATCAATAAAGCTTTCATCTTATATTCGCAATATCCAGATTGCAATCTTAGTTTCTTGCTTGTTCTTCGTTTGCTCGCAGGAAACAGACCCTCGTGGTCAGGTTGATCGTGCTCCGGCGTGGTCAATAACCTCTCGGAGTTGGTTTAGCGATTGCTAAGGCGCGACGTCCTCGCACGTTCGTAGTCGGATCGTCAAAGTCGACTTCCACCAAAGCGAAATCCACCATCTCATCGAAAGACGGGACACCTCCCCCTCTATCAAGTGGTATCAGATTTCCAGGTTGCTCGGTGAGATTTTACAGTTTTTCGTAGTTTAGATCGAGTCTGTTCTTCATACCTACAGTCCACGAAAAAGCCACAAAAAAAATTAGGATTAGTTCATCATATCCGAACCAATCTGAGCCTTTGCATAATCTTTTTAGGGTTTTGCTTTGTTGAATTTGCGGTTGCATCGTCGTGTCTAGTTGCTGGTCTTAGAGTCTAGTCTTTTAGAGTTTCGAGTTCTGGTCATAAGTTGTCAAGCCGCCGCCGCACCATCATCATCGCCCCTGCCATCTACCACCACCGCTTATCCGCCACCGCTCCGAATCCGTATCCATATACCACCACCAATCCGTGTCCATATACCACCACCGATCCATATCCATATACTACCACCGCTACCACCACCGCTGCCATATACCACCACCATATATCCACCACCAATCCGAGTTCCTTGCATATTAGGTTTGTTTTCGAGATCCATCTAGATTCCGATTCGTGTTTCCTTGCCGGAGTAGGTTTCGGAAAAAAAAAGAGTCGGGTAGCCACGCTCCGTTTAGGCCCAAAATTTTTCGAAAACGCATTTTTCGAAAAAATTTCTGGCTATCCTATTTTTAGGTGTTTCTGAGTGTTTTGAGACAGGTGCCATTATAGGAAGTTTTTTTTGACCCGTTTCCAGTTTTTGGGTCCGGGCAGTCGAAAAAAAATTTGGTCGAAAAAATTTCGTGCCCATCCTGTTCGTTTGAGCTAGGAAGAGTTTTGAGACACTCGCCATTATAGTGATTTTTCGCAAAAAAAAAGCAGCGCAAAAAAAAAGAGCGAAAAAAAATTCAGAGTGTGCTTTTCCCTTGTTTACGTGCCGCGCCGTGATTTTGTTGGTGTTCTAGGCTCGCGTCTCTAGCACAGTCTAGCCTAGGACCAGCACAGTACCGTCGTTGAGCGTTTATTCAACTTTGCATCTCTGAATTGATTATTGCTGACCCTTTTTGCTACCATACTATAAGCCTTCCTAGCTCCACATACATCTACGTCGTGTGTTTGACTCTCCCTGGTAATCGCTCTATCCAAGCTTTGAGAGTTTTTGACTACAACGGTTGCCGATCACCGCCTGCTGCTGGGTGAGAACTGGTAAGAATTTGAGATTTGCTTGACGGATTTGTGATACACCACCACCACTTCTTAGTAGTCTATAGGATCATATTCTTGTGTGTTTCTATTGCTGCTAACCATGCCAGGATCACAAGCCGACGAGATTGACTGGGAGAACTTATCGAACAAGGAGCTTCATGATAAGTTTCAGCAAATGATGACTGAACAGGTACAAAATGTGCTGAACAATTTTGAAGAGGCCATGGAGAAGATCACTGGCCTTGAGAAGACGTTCGAAACAAAGCTCGATAACAGATTTAATGAACTGCTTGCGCGTCTTCCACCACCGGCTGCACCTGTCGCATCTCTGCAACAACAACAACTACGCCCCCTTCCGAATCAGTATGGACGAGCACAGCGTGTTCCTATTGAGCCAGGACAAAATTCTGGTGCCGCTGCTACTGCTGTTGGTGCTTCTTTGGCTCCTGCTACTGCTCCTGCTGGTACCCAGGAGGATGATGAGTATGCGGGCGATTATGAGGATGAGGTTGATCAAAATCAGATCTACGAGCAGCCACCAGCACCACCACCAGCAGGTCGACCTCAGGTATATATTCGTAATGGTAGGCCTGCACCACCACCTCAGGTACGCGATGATGTCCATATTCCTAAACTGAAATTGAATATTCCACCATTTGAGGGTAGATATGTTCCTGATATATATCTTACTTGGGAGTTAGAAACTGAACAACGATTTACATGTTTACAATATCCTGAGGAGAGACGAGTTGCTGCTGCTGTTTGTGCTTTCACTAGTTTTGCATGTGTATGGTGGTCTGAACATTGTAGATTATATCCTATTCCAACTACTTGGGCTGCTTTGAAAACTGCTATGCGTATGCGTTGGGTTCCACCATATTATCAACGTGAATTGCTTCAAAAATTGCAACGTTTAAGACAAGGGAAAAATTATGTAGAAGAATATTATCAGGAATTACAAACTGGCATGATTAGATGTGGTATTGTTGAGGAGAATGAAGCTATGCTTGCACGTTTTCTGGGTGGATTAAATAGAGAGATTCAGACCATTCTAGACTATAAGGAGTATACTAATATCACTCGTTTATTCCATCTTGCTTGTAAAGCTGAACGTGAAGTGCAGGATCGACAAGCATTGGGGCGAACTAACATTTCTGCAGGCCAACCTTCATCATGGACACCATGTGCATCTTCTATTTCAACTGCACCAGCACCTCCATCCGGTGCCACCTCCAGCCGTGATACAAGAAAACAGGCACAACCACCATTATCTGCCAAGAGTGCACCTGCGGGGCCTGCACAACGTTCTTCTTCTTCCATTGCATCAACAGGGCACACAAGTGATATTATTTGTCGTCGTTGTAAGGGAGGAGGTCATTATGCGAGGGAATGCAAATCTCCGCGTATGATGATTGCTACCGCGAATGGTGGATATGAGTCCGCTAGTGACTATGATGAGGAGACATTGGCTCTTATTACACGTGAAGAACATGGTGGGGATGATTCTGATCATGAGACGCAATACATGGCTCCTGAAGACGCTGACAGGTATGAATGTTTAGTTGCTCAACGTGTTTTGATTGTGCAGGTCACACAAGCTGAGCAAAATTAGAGGCACAATTTGTTCCATACCAAGGGAGTTGTGAAGGAACGTTCTGTGTGCGTCATAATAGACGGAGGGAGCTGCAACAACTTGGCTAGCATGGAGATGGTGGAGAAGCTTTCTCTCACCACAAGACCACATCCACATCCTTACTACATCCAATGGTTCAACAACAACGGCAAGGTTAAGGTAACACGTACTGTTCGTGTGCATTTTAGTATCTCTACATATGCTGATTATGTTGATTGTGATGTGGTACCTATGCAAGCATGTTCCTTATTACTTGGTAGACCATGGCAATTTGATAAAAATTCTGTACACCATGGTAGAAACAATCACTATACTCTTGTTCATAAGGATAAAAATATTACTTTGCTTCCTATGACTCCTGATTCCATTTTGAAAGATGATATTAATAGAGCTAATAAAGCACAACAGGAGAAGAATAAGAGTGAAAATCAGATTGTGGCAAAAGAATTTGAGCAACAAATGAAGCCTAATAATAAACCATCTAGTGTTGCTTCTGAAATTAAATTGAAAAGTGCATGTTTATTTGCCACCAAATCTGATATTGATGAGCTAGATTTCAGCAAATCTGTTTGCTATGCTTTTGTGTGCAAAGAGGCATTATTTTCATTCGAGGACGTGCCTTCCTCTTTGCCTCCTGCTGTCACTAACATTTTGCAGGAGTTCTGATGAGGACATCAATACAATTGTTACACCCACAGCCCCTGCTGCTATACATACTGGACCAATTACTAGAGCTCGTGCACGCCAATTAAATTACCAGGTACTTTCGTTTCTTGGTAATGATTCTAATGTTCATGAGAATATGATGCTGCCTAAATTGGATACATTTGTTTTGCTTACAAATGAAGGGCCTAGCTTGGAGAAGGATGAACATTGGAGCAAGAACAAGCATGGAGATGATGGCATGCGCAAGGGAAACAAGAACGGAGTGACAAGTGATGATTTCAGGACTTTGAAGCCACCATAATGGGTGCATGAAGCCTTGGACGAAATATACAAGATGCCACTTCATAAATTTCGTCCCGAGGCTATTTTAGGTGCTGCGTCACCTTATTATTGGGCCAGGCCCATGTAATTTCGAAATACATAAGTATAGGCTATTTTTAGAGTCCGTATGTGTGGGGAAATAAGAGATACGGTTGATTTCGGACCCCTCCACCAAGGGCCACGAAATTCCCCCCTCTTCCTCCATATATACAGCCCTTAGGGCATCGTTTAGACTTTGGGTTTTGTTTAGATTAAAAGTTCGCCATAGCTGCAACTTCGCGTACTTCGTTTGTGTTCAACGACCAGACAAAGGCGTCACAGAACCCCACCTTGATCAATAAAGCTTTCATCTTATATTCGCAATATCCAGATTGCAATCTTAGTTTCTTGCTTGTTCTTCGTTTGCTCGCAGGAAACAGACCCTCGTGGTCAGGTTGATCGTGCTCCGGCGTGGTCAATAACCTCTCGGAGTTGGTTTAGCGATTGCTAAGGCGCGACGTCCTCGCACGTTCGTAGTCGGATCGTCAAAGTCGACTTCCACCGAAGCGAAATCCACCATCTCATCGAAAGACGGGACACCTCCGCCTCTATCAGCTGACAGGTATGAATGTTTAGTTGCTCAACGTGTTTTGAGTGTGCAGGTCACACAAGCTGAGCAAAATCAGAGGCACAATTTGTTCCATACCAAGGGAGTTGTGAAGGAACGTTCTGTGCACGTCATAATAGACGGAGGGAGCTGCAACAACTTGGCTAGCATGGAGATGGTGGAGAAGCTTTCTCTCACCACAAGACCACATCCACATCCTTACTACATCCAATGGTTCAACAACAGCGGCAAGGTTAAGGTAACACGTACTGTTCGTGTGCATTTTAGTATCTCTACATATGCTGATTATGTTGATTGTGATGTGATACCTATGCAAGCATGTTCCTTATTACTTGGTAGA
The DNA here is from genome assembly GCF_002162155.2 of Triticum dicoccoides. Classification (NCBI taxonomy): domain Eukaryota; kingdom Viridiplantae; phylum Streptophyta; class Magnoliopsida; order Poales; family Poaceae; genus Triticum; species Triticum dicoccoides. Next base: position 301,188,223 of record NC_041390.1, on the reverse strand, counting down.
CCATGGCAATTTGATAAAAATTCTGTACACCATGGTAGAAACAATCACTATACTCTTGTTCATAAGGATAAAAATATTACTTTGCTTCCTATGACTCCTGATTCCATTTTGAAAGATGATATTAATAGAGCTAATAAAGCACAACAGGAGAAGAATAAGAGTGAAAATCAGATTGTGGCAATAGAATTTGAGCAACAAATGAAGCCTAATAATAAACCATCTAGTGTTGCTTCTGAAATTAAATTGAAAAGTGCATGTTTATTTGCCACCAAATCTGATATTGATGAGCTAGATTTCAGCAAATCTGTTTGCTATGCTTTTGTGTGCAAAGAGGCATTATTTTCATTCGAGGATGTGCCTTCCTCTTTGCCTCCTGCTGTCACTAACATTTTGCAGGAGTTCGCTGACGTTTTTCCACAAGACGTGCCACCGGGATTACCGCCTATTCGAGGGATTGAGCATCAGATTGACTTAATTCCCGGTGCTTCACTGCCAAACCGTGCACCATACCGTACCAATCCAGAGGAGACGAAGGAGATTATGCGTCAAGTACAAGAGCTTCTCGACAAAGGTTATATACGCGAATCCCTTAGTCCTTGTGCTGTTCCTATTATTCTAGTGCCGAAAAAGGATGGTACATCACGTATGTGTGTTGATTGTAGAGGCATTAATAATATTACTATTCCTTATCGTCATACTATTCCTAGGCTAGATGATATGCTTGATGAATTGAGTGGCTCTACAATATTCTCCAAAGTTGATTTGCGTAGTGGCTACCATCAAATTCGTATGAAATTGGGAGATGAATGGAAAACAGCATTTAAAACTAAGTTTGGATTATATGAGTGGTTAGTCATGCCTTTTGGGTTAACTAATGCACCTAGTACTTTCATGAGATTAATGAACGAAGTTTTACGTGCTTTCATTGGACGATTTGTGGTAGTTTACTTTGATGACATAATGATTTATAGCAGTTCTTTGGAGGAACATTTGGAACATTTACGTGTTGTTTTTATTGCTCTACGTGATGCACGTTTGTTTGGTAACCTTGGGAAGTGCACCTTTTGCACCGATCGAGTATCTTTTCTTGGCTATGTTGTTACTCCACAGGGAATTGAAGTTGATAAAGCCAAGATTGAAGCTATTGAGAGTTGGCCGCAGCCCAAAACGGTCACACAAGTGAGGAGTTTTCTTGGCCTCGCTGGATTCTATAGGCGTTTTGTGAGAGATTTCAGCACCATTGTTGCACCTCTCAATGAGCTTACAAAGAAAGATGTGCCTTTTCTTTGGGGTACCGCATAGGAAGAAGCCTTCACGGTATTGAAAGATAAGTTGACACATGCTCCTTTACTCCAACTTCCTGATTTTAATAAGACTTTTGAGCTTGAATGTGATGCTAGTGGAATTGGATTAGGAGGTGTGTTATTACAAGATGGCAAACCTGTTGCATACTTTTCTGAAAAATTGAGTGGGCCTAGTCTGAATTATTCTACTTATGATAAAGAATTATATGCTCTTGTTCGGACTTTAGAAACATGGCAACATTATTTATGGCCCAAAGAATTTGTTATACATTCTGATCATGAATCTTTGAAACATATTAAAAGTCAAGCTAAACTGAATCGTAGACATGCTAAATGGGTTGAATTCATTGAGACTTTCCCTTATGTCACTAAACACAAGAAGGGAAAAGAAAATGTTATTGCTGATGCATTATCTCGTCGCTATACTATGCTTTCACAACTTGACTTCAAAATATTTGGTTTGGAGACCATCAAAGATCAATATGTGCATGATGCTGATTTTAAAGATGTAATGCAGAATTGTAAAGAAGGAAGAATGTGGAACAAGTTTGTTGTTAACGATGGATTTGTGTTTCGTGCTAACAAGCTATGCATTCCAGCTAGCTCCGTTCGTCTTTTGTTGTTGCAGGAGGCGCATGGAGGAGGATTAATGGGACACTTTGGCGTGAAGAAGACGGAGGACGTACTTGCTACACATTTCTTTTGGCCAAAGATGAGACGGGATGTTGAGCGTTTTATTGCTCGCTGCACTACATGTCAAAAAGCTAAGTCACGACTCAATCCTCATGGTTTATATATCCCTTTGCCTGTACCTAGTGTTCCTTGGGAGGATATATCTATGGACTTTGTTTTAGGTTTACCTCGAACAAAGAAGGGGAGGGATAGCATATTTGTTGTCGTGGATAGATTCTCGAAAATGGCACACTTTATACCATGTCATAAAAGCGATGATGCTGTTAATGTTGCTGATTTGTTCTTTCGTGAAATTATTCGCTTGCATGGTGTGCCAAATACTATTGTTTCAGATCGTGATACTAAATTTCTTAGCCACTTTTGGAGATGTTTATGGGCTAAGTTGGGGACTAAGCTGCTTTTTAGTACTACTTGTCACCCCCAAACTGATGGACAAACTGAAGTAGTCAATAGAACGTTGTCTACTATGCTTAGGGCTGTTTTGAAGAATAATAAGAAAATGTGGGAGGAATGCTTGCCTCATATTGCATTCTACTACTAAGATGTGCCCTTTTGAAGTTGTGTATGGTTTCCTACCTCATGCACCTATTGATTTGTTGCCTCTTCCATCTTCGGAGAAGGTTAATTTTGATGCTAAACAACGTGCTGAATTGATTTTAAAAATGCATGAGTTAACTAAGGAAAACATTGAGCGCATGAATGCTAAATATAAACTTGCTGGAGATAAGGGTAGAAAACATGTTGTGTTTGCACCTGGAGATCTTGTTTGGTTACATTTGCGTAAGGATAGATTTCCTGATTTGCGCAAATCAAAGTTAATGCCACGTGCTGATGGTCCCTTTAAGGTGTTAGAGAAAATAAATGATAATGCATATAAACTTGAGCTGCCTGCAGATTTTGGGGTTAGTCCCACTTTTAACATTGCAGATTTGAAGCCTTATTTGGGTGAGGAAGATGAACTTCCGTCGAGGACGACTTCATTTCAAGAAGGGGAGGATGATGAGGACATCAATACAATTGTTACACCCACAGCCCCTGCTGCTATACATACTAGACCAATTACTAGAGCTCGTGCACACCAACTAAATTACCAGGTACTTTCGTTTCTTCGTAATGATTCTAATGTTCATGAGAATATGATGCTGCCTAAATTGGATAGATTTGTTTTGCTTACAAATGAAGGGCCTAGCTTGGAGAAGGATGAACATTGGAGCAAGAACAAGCATGGAGATGATGGCATGCGCAAGGGAAACAAGAACGGAGTTACAAGTGATGATTTCAGGACTTTGAAGCCACCATAATGGGTGCATGAAGCCTTGGACGAAATATACAAGATGCCACTTCATAAATTTCGTCCCGAGGCTATTTTAGGTGTTGCGTCACCTTATTATTGGGCCAGGCCCATGTAATTTCGAAATACATAAGTATAGGCTATTTTTAGAGTCCGTATGTGTGGGGAAACAAGAGATAGGGTTGATTTCGGACCCCTCCACCAAGGGCCACGAAATCCCCCCCCCCTCTTCCTCCATATATACAGCCCTTAGGGCATCGTTTAGACTTTGGGTTTTGTTTAGATTAAAAGTTCGCCATAGCTGCAACTTCGCGTACTTCGTTTGTGTTCAACGACCAGACAAAGGCATCACAGAACCCCACCTTGATCAATAAAGCTTTCAGCTTATATTCGCAATATCCAGATTGCAATCTTAGTTTCTTGCTTGTTCTTCGTTTGCTCGCAGGAAACAGACCCTCGTGGTCAGGTTGATCGTGCTCCGGCGTGGTCAATAACCTCTCGGAGTTGGTTTAGCGATTGCTAAGGCGCGACGTCCTCGCACGTTCGTAGTCGGATCGTCAAAGTCGACTTCCACCAAAGCGAAATCCACCATCTCATCGAAAGACGGGACACCTCCGCCTCTATCAGGATGACCTTGGGATGCTCCGCATCAAACCGTCAAAGGCTGAGTACCAAACATTCTTGAATAGTCTTTGTTACGGTGAGAACAGAGGAGTGACACAAGGTAGAATAAAGAGCATTCATTTTCCCGCAATTTAGTACTTTGCATTATTTAACGGGAAATGTATAGTAGGCAAGCAAGACTGTAGTACACTGTGCTCTGGACTTGAGCCTCATCCACGCTGCTCTCACTGGGGAAAGGAATTATAACCTTGGAGCGATTGTTGCACACAGACTTCAACATAACGCTAACAGTGGATATTTCTATGGTGGAATATATGCTACGCGTTTAGCACGTGGGCTGGGTGTTGCACCATTGCCCTTTGATCCTATCCTACCTACGCAGTATTTAGATTTTGCCACCCTAAAAGAACATAAGATTCTTAAGGGAAAGGTTGATAGCTTCACTTATAATCTGCTGTTTAACCAAACATCTGTTGTGCACACATATTTGCCTGCACCTGCTCTTTTTGATTATCACAGCAAAGGAAGATATTTTGTTCTTGAGAGCGAGGCCTGAGCTCACAACGCAGCAGTGGAGGCAGCATGGCAGGCCGAGGCATCTACACCGAGAGCCTCCATGAGCTACCACGCCAACTACTATCTGGACTACAGATCAATTACCAAGTTAGGCCAAAAGCCTAAGCTTGGGGGAGTACATGTTTCTCACCGACATTACATTCATGTCCACTTATTCATCTTGTCGGTGTTCACACTTTTTCATTGTATCATCCATGCTTAGATTTATTTTTCTTGCTTTCTTCTTGTGTGTTTGAAAAACTTTAGAAAAACCAAAAAAATTAGTTGTAGTAGTTTACTTTCTATGCATGCTTAGTTGTAGTATTAAAAAGAAAATCCAAAGAGATTTCCTTTTTCTTCTTTTGCTTGCCGGGGGCTTTCCCGTGTAAATAGTTTTTCTCGTTTTTGCTTTCCCCTTTTATTTTCTTGTTCAAGAAAACCAAGAACTCCAAAAATATTTCAGTGTGTATCTCTGAATTTCTTTTCCTTTTATTCGAGTTGTACCGAGGAGAAGACCACAATGAAAATGTTGAGCGGCTCTCACATGAATAACTGTTGAACTAATAAAGAGCACATTTTACCTTGTCTTCTCCTATTGAATAAAATGTTTTGCAGATTCCATCTTAGTCCATGGCACTCTTGCACTATTATTATTTTTACATTGTTCGGTTGTGCAAGTGAAAGGCAATAATGACGATATTCGATGAACTGGCCGTGGTAGAGAGAAACTGGTATGAACTCGACTTGTTCTTTTTGTGTAAATATGTTTAACCTAGTATCCATGATTCAGCCCATTATTATTAAATATGTTTGCAATGACAATTAGAGATTATAGTTTCTCATGCCATGCATAAGTAGTTGGGAGTTGATAATGATTTATCTTGGATATCAACATAGCACTAAACTAATTGTGATGTAGTATGATGATATGGTATCCTCCTCTGAATGTTCAAGTGGCTTGACTTGGTACATGTTCATGCATGTAGTTGAATCAAAACCAACATAGCCTCTATGATATTTATATTCATGGTGTTCATATCCTACTCATGCTAGTGTCCAATGTTAGTTATGCATAATGCATGGTTATGATTGTTGTTGCTCTATAGCTGGCCGCTTCTCAATCTAAATTGCTAGCCTTCGCCTATACTAAGTGGGGATTCTGCTTGTACATCAGAAACCTTGAACCCAAAGTTATTCCAGATGAGTCCACCATATCTACCTATATGCGGTATTACCCCGCCGTCCTAAGTAAATTTGCATGTGCCACCTCTAAAAACTTCTAAAAGATATCTGTTTTGTGTGCCTGGATCGTTCATCGAACGACAGGAGGTAGTCGATATCTTCCATGCTAAGCGGGCTATTCTCAGGTCGAGTGTTTATTCACTCGCCATCGCACGAGAAAAGGGCGGTAATAGGGATGCCCAGTCCCAAACTGCAAAATACAAAAAGAGCTAATCGCTCGAATAATCAAACAAAAACTCCCAATGGAGTCAAAGCCCTTACTTTTATCGCTTGGGAACCACCACTGGCCTGTTTAGCATGGGAGATATTGATAACTGATAGTCGTGAAGTAAATGAGAAGGGTGCATGTCTCAAAATAATCATTTATCTCTGTTTTAAAACTTGAGCTCTGGCACCTCTACAAATCACTGCTTCCCTCTGCGAAGGGACTATCTATTTACTTTTATGTTGTGTCATCACCTTCTTATACAAGCGCTAGAAACTGAGAGAGCACACCTTTCATGATTTATGCATTGTGTGTAGATAATGTTGGGTGCATCATGGCTGGATCTTTTCTACCATGAATTACAATGTTTAGTCACTGCTTGGACTTTGGAGGTGCTCTGCATTTATGTTTTGCGGTCTCAGAAAGGGCTAACGAGACACCACTATTGTCATATTATCTCATGGTTGTTTTGACAACGTGTTGCCGTTTGAGATGCATTATTATTGCTCGCTAGATGATTAGTCATTATAATCTTTAAGAGTTATTGTCGACATGGTTAGTTATAATGACGGCTGAAAACCTAGGTGCTGTTTAAGCTTATTTATGCAAACAAGAGCAAAAGAGTTAGTAAAAGTTTTTCTTTTTTAAATTTTAGTTTATCAATTGAATTGCTTGAGGACAAGCAAAGGTTTAAGCTTGGCGGAGTTGATACGTCTCAAACATATCTACTTTTCCTAACGCGTATCCTCTTGTTTTGGACTCTAATTTGCATGATTTGAATGAAACTAACCCCGGACTGATGCTGTTTTCAGAAGAACTACCATGATGTTGTTTTTGTGCAAAAAACAAAAGTTCTCGGAAAGGAACGAAATTTTCGAGGAATTTTTATATAATATATAAGAATTTCTGGAGCCAACACCTACCGGAGAGGGGCCACTGGGTGGGCACAACCCACCAGGGCACTCCCCCATCTCCTGGCACACCCAGGTGGGTTGTCCCCACCTGATGGCCCCGCAAACCCTGATTCCACGCTATAAAATCCTATTTTCAGAGAAAAAATTAGGGAGAAAGAATTATCGCGATCCACGAGATGGAACCGTCGCCAAGCCCTGTTCTTCCTCGGGAGGGTAGATCTGGAGTCCGTTTGGGGCTCCGGAGAGGGGGATCTTCGTTCTTTGTTGATAGAGGCAAAGGTGTCCCGTCTTTTGATGAGATGGTGGCTATCGTTTTGGAGGAAGTCGACTTTGACGATCCGACTACGAACGTGCGAGGACGTCGCGCCTTAGCAATCACTAAACCAACTCCGAGAGGTTATTGACCACGCCGGAGCACGATCAACCTGACCACGAAGCTCTATTTCCTACAGGCAAACGAAGAACAAGCAAGGAACTAAGATTGCAATATGGATATTGCGAATATAAGAGGAAAGCTGTATCGATCAAAGCTGGGGTTCTGTGACGTCTTGGTCTGGTTGTTGGACACAAACAAAGTACGCGAAGTTGCAGCTATGGTGAACTTTTAATCTAAACAAAACCCAAAGTCTAAATGACGCCCTAAGGGTTTTATATATGGAGGAAGAGGGGGGAATTTCGTGGCCTTTGGAGGAGGGGTCCGAAATCAACCCTAACTCTTGTTTACCCACACATACAGACTCTAAAAACAGCCTATACTTAAGTATTTCAAAAATACATGGGCCTGGCCCAATAATAAGGTGACGCAGCACCTAGAATAGCCTCTGGACGAAATTTATGAAGTGGCATCTTGTATATTTCGTCCAAGGCTTCATGGACTCCTTATGGTGGCTTCAAAGTCCTGAAATCATCACTTGTAACTCCGTTCTTGATCCCCTTGCGCATGCCATCATCTCCATGCTTGGTCTTGCTCCAGTGTTCATCCCGCTTATCCGTGTCAGGCCCTTCATTTGTAAGCAAAACAAATGTATCCAATTTAGGCAGCATCATATTCTCATGAACATTAGAATCATTACCAAGAAACGAAAGTACCTGATAATTTAATTGGCGTGCGCGAGCTCTAGTAATTGGTCCAGTATGTATAGCAGCAGGGGCTGTGGGTGTAACAATGGTATTGATGTCCTCATCATCCTCCCCTTCTTGAAATGAAGTCATCCTCGACAACAGCTCATCTTCCTCACCCAAATAAGGCTTCAAATTTGCAATGTTAAATGTGGGACTAACCCCAAAATCTGCAAGCAGCTCAAGTTTATATGCATTATCATTTATTTTCTATAACACCTTAAAAGGACCATCAGCACGTGGCAATAGCTTTGATTTGTGCAAATTAGGAAATCTATCCTTACGCAAATGTAACCAAACAAGATCTCCAAGTGCAAAGACAACATGTTGTCTACCCTTATCTCCAGCAAGTTTATATTTAGCATTCATACGCTCAATGTTTTCCTTAGTTAACTCATGCATTTTTAAAATCAATTCAACACGTTCTTTACATCAAAATTAAGCTTCTCCGAAGATGGAAGAGGCAACAAATCAATAGGTGCACAAGGTAGGAAACCATACACAATTTCAAAAGGGCACATCTTAGTAGTAGAATGCAATGAATGATTATAAGCAAATTCAATATGAGGCAAGCATTCTTCCCACATTTTCTTATTATTCTTCAAAACAGCCCTAAGCATAGTAGACAATGTTCTATTGACTACTTCAGTTTGTCCATCAGTTTGGGGGTGACAAGTAGTACTAAAAAGCAGTTTAGTCCCCAACTTAGCCCATAAACATCTCCAAAAGTGGCTAAGAAATTTAGTATCACGATCTGAAACAATAGTATTTGGCACACCATGCAAGCGAATAATTTCACGAAAGGACAAATCAGCAACATTAACAGCATCATCGCTTTTATGACATGGTATAAAGTGTGCCATTTTTGAGAACCTATCCACGACAACAAATATGCTATCCCTCCCCTTCTTTGTTTGAGGTAAATCTAAAACAATGTCCATAGATATATCCTCCCAAGGAACATTAGGTACAGGCAAAGGCATATATAAACCATGAGGATTGAGTCGTGACTTAGCTTTTTGACATGTAGTGCAGCGAGCAACAAAACACTCAACATCCCGTCTCATCTTTGGCCAAAAGAAATGTGTAGCAAGTACGTCCTACGTCTTCTTCACGCCAACGTGTCCCATTAGTCCTCCTCCATGCGCCTCCTGCAACAACAAAAGACGAACGGAGCTAGCTGGAATGCATAGCTTGTTAGCACGGAACACAAATCCATCATTAACGAGGAACTTGTTCCACGTTCTTCCTTATTTACACTGCTGCATTACATCTTTAAAATCAACATCAAGCACATATTGATCTTTGATGGTCTCCAAACCAAATATTTTGAGGTCAAGTTGTGAAAGCATAGTATAGCGATGAGACAATGCATCGGCAATAATATTTTCTTTACCCTTCTTGTGCTTAATAACATAAGGGAAAGTCTCAATGAATTCAACCCATTTAGCCTGTCTACGATTCAGTTTAGCTTGACTTTTAATATGTTTCAAAGATTCATGATCAGAATGTATAACAAATTCTTTGGGCCATAAATAATGTTGCCATGTCTCTAAAGTTCGAACAAGAGCATATAATTCTTTATCATAAGTGGACTAATTCAAACTAGGCCCACTCAATTTTTCAGAAAAGTATGCAGCAGGTTTGCCATCTTGTAATAACATACCTCCTAATCCAATTCCACTAGCATCATATACAAGCTCAAAAGTCTTATTAAAATCAGGAAGTTGGAGTAAAGGAGCATGTGTCAACTTATCTTTGAATACCATGAAGGCTTCTTCCTGTGCGGTACTCCAAACAAAAGGCACATCCTTCTTTGTAAGCTCGTTGAGAGGTGCAGCAATAGTGCTGAAATCTGTCACAAAACGCCTATAGAAACCAGCGAGGCCAAGGAAACTCCTCACTTGTGTGACCGTTTTGGGCTGCGGCCAACTCTCAATAGCTTCAATCTTGGCTTTATCAACTTCAATTCCCTGTGGAGTAACAACATAGCCAAGAAAAGATGCTCGGTCGGTGCAAAAGGTGCACTTTCCAAGGTTACCAAACAAACGTGCATCACTTAGAGCAATAAAAATTGCACGTAAATGTTCCAAATGTTCCTCCAAATATTTACTATAAATCAGTATATCATCAAAATAGACTACCACAAATCGTACAATGAAAGCACATAAAACTTCGTTCATTAACCTCATGAAAGTACTAGGTGCATTAGTTAACCCAAAAGGCATGACTAACCACTCATATAATCCAAACTTAGTTTTAAATGTTGTTTTCCATTCATCTCCCAATTTCATACGAACTTGATGGTATCCACTACGCAAATTAACTTTGGAGAATATTGTAGAGCCACTCAATTCATCAAGCATGTCGTCTAGCCTAGGAATAGGATGACGATAACGAATAGTAATATTATTAATGCCTCTACAATCAACACACATACGCGGCGTATCATCCTTTTTCGGCACTAAAATGATAGGAACATCACAAGGACTAAGGGATTCGCGTATATAACCTTTGTCGAGAAGTTCTTGTACTTGACGCATAATCTGCTTTGTCTCCTTTGGATTGGTACGGTATGGTGCACGGTTGGGTAATGATGCACCGGGAATGAAGTCAATTTGATGCTCAATCCCTCGAATAGGTGGTAATCCCGGTGGAACGTCTTGTGGAAAGATGTCAGCGAACTCCTGCAAAATTTTAGTGACAGTAGAAGGCAAAGAGGAAGGCATGTCCTTGAATGAAAATAATGTCTCTTTGCACACAAAAGCATAGCAAACTGATTTGCTAAAATCTAGTTCTTCAATATCAGATTTGGTGGCAAGTAAACATACACTTTTCAATTTAATTTCAGAAGCAACACTAGATGGTTATTTATTAGGCTTCATTTGTTGCTTAAATTCTTTTGCCACAATCTGATTTTCACTCTTATTTTCTCCTATTTTGCTTTATTAGCTCTATTAATATCATATTTCAAAATGGAATCAGGAGTCATCAGAAGCAAAGTAATATTTTTATCCTTATGAACAAGAGTATACTGATTGTTTCTACCATGGTGTATAGATTTTTTATCAAATTGCCATGGTCTACCAAGTAATAAGGAACATGCTTTCATAGGTACCACATCACAATCCACATAATCAACATATGTAGAGATACTAAAATGCACACGAACAGTATGTGTTACCTTAACCTTGCCACTGTTGTTGAACCATTGGATGCAGTAAGGATGTGGATGTGGTCTTGTGGGGAGAGATAGCTTCTCCACCCTCTCCTTGCTAGCCAAGTTATTGCAGCTCCCTCCATCTATGATGACACGAACAGAACATTCCTTCACAACTCCATTTTGTATGGAACAAATTATGCCTCTGGTTTTGCTCATCTTGTGTAACCTGCACACTCAAAACACGTTGAGCAACTAAACATTCATACCTATCAGCATCTTCAGGAGCCATGTATTGTGTCTCATGATCAGAATCATCTCCACCGTGTTCTTCATGTGTAATAAGAGCCAAAGTCTCATCATCATAGTCACTAGCGGACTCATACCCACCATCCTCAGTAACAATCATCACACGCTGAGATTTGCATTCTCTCGCAAAATGTCCTCTTCCCTTACAACGATGACAAATAATATCGCTTGTGTGCCCTATTGATGCCATGGAAGAAGAAGAAGAACTCTATGCAGGCCCAGCATGTGTGCTCTTGGCAGATAGTGGTGGTTGAGCTTGCTTTCTTGTATCATGGCTGGAGGTGGCACCTGATGGAGGTGATGGTGGAGTGGAAATAGAGGATGCACGTGGTGTCCATGATGAAAATCGACCTGGAGAAAAGTTAGTTCGCACCAATGCCTGTCGATCCCGCACTTCACGTTCAGCTTTACAAGCAAGATGGAATAAACGAGTGATATTAGTATACTCCTTATACTCTAGAATGGTCTGAATCTCTCTATTTAATCCACCCATAAAACATGCAAGCATAGCTTCATTCTCCTCAACAATACCACATCTAATCATGCCAGTTTGTAATTCCTGATAATATTCTTCTACAGAATTTTTTCCATGTCTTAAACGCTGCAATTTTTGAAGTAATTCACGTTGATAATATGGTGGAACCCAACGAGTACGCACAGCAGTTTTCAAAGAAGCCCAAGTAGCTGGAATAGGATATAATCTACAATGTTCAGAGCACCAAACACATGCAAAGCTAGTGAAAGCACAAACAGCAGCAGGAACACGTCTCTCCTCAGGATATTGTAAACATGTAAATCATTGTTCAGTTTCTAACTCCCAAGTAAGATATATATATCAGGAACATATCTACCCTAAAATGGTGGAATGTTCAATTTCAGTTTAGGGAGATGGTCATGATCACGTACCTGAGGTGGTTGTGCATCCCTACCATTGCGATGATATGCATGAGGACGACCTGGTGGCGGTGGTGCTGGTGGTTGCACATAGTTCTGATTTTGATCAACATCATCCTCGTAATGGTCCTCCACCTCTGCAGTAGCAGCAGGAGCTACAGAAGCATCAACAGCGGCACCAGAATTTTGACCAGGCACAAGGGGAATGCATAGTGCCCGTCCCACTTGATTTGGAAGGCGATGTTGTTGTTGTTGCTGTTGTTGTTGTCGTTGTTGTTGTTGTTGTTGTTGTTGTTGTTGTTATTGTAGCGGTGCGTTAGGTGCAGCCGGTGGTGGTGGTGGAAGACGCGTGAGCAATTCATTAAACTTGTTGTCGAGCTTTGTTTCGAACATCTTCTCCATGCCATCTTCAAATCTGTTTAGCACATATTGCACCTGTCCACTCATCATTTGCTGAAATTTATCATGTAGCTCTTTGTTCGTCATGTTCTCCCAATCTGTCTCATCGGCTTGTGATCCTGCCATGGTTAGTAGCAATAGAAACACACAAGAATATGATCCTACAGACTACTAGGAAGTGGTGGTGGTGGTGTATCACAAATCCGCCAAGCGAATCTCAAATTCTTACCAGTTCTTACCCAGCAGCAGGTGGTGATCGGCAACCGTCGTAGTCAAAACTCTCAAAGATTGGATAGAGCGATTGCCGGGTGGTGTCAAATGCATGATGTAGATGTATGTGGAGCTGGAAAGGCTTATGATATGGTAGCAAAAATGTCAGCAATAATCAATTTAGAGATGCAAAGTTGAATAAACGCTCAATGACGGTACTGTGCTGGTCCTAGGCTAGATCGTGCTAGAGACGCGAGCCTAGAACACTAACAAAATCACGGTGATGCACGTAAACAAGGGAAAAGCACACTCTGGAACCTTTTTTCGCTCTGTTTTTTTGGCGCTCCTTTTTTTGCGCTCTTCTTTTTGTGAAAAAACACTATAATGGTGAGTGTCTCAAAACTCTTCCCTTGTCAAACTGACAGGATGGGCACGGAATTTTTTTTGACTTTTTTCGGAAATCAGGGCAGCGACGACGAACAAGTGCGACAAAAAATCACTATGCTGGCACGTGGCTCAAAAGACTCAGAAAAACCTAAAAATAGGATAGGGAAAAAATATTTTTGGTCGCCGAAATTTTGGCCTAAAAACTGCCCGGGGGTCTCCAGACTCTTTTTTCCGAGACCTACTCAGGAAAGGAAACACAAAACAAAAACTAGATGGATCTCGAAAAAAACCTAATATGAAAAGAACTCGGATTGGTGGTGGACAGGCAGATATATAAGTGTACTCGGATTGGTGGTGGACAGGCGGTGGTGGACAGGCGGATGTATATGGCAGCGGTAAGGCATATGTTGGTGGTGGTGGTATGTGGTAGGGACGATGACGATGGTGTGGCGGCGGCGTGACTACTTGTGAACAGAACTCAAAACTCTAAAGGAAACTAGATGCTAAGACCAACAACTAGACACGATGATGCAACCGCAAATTCAACAATGCAAAACCCTAAAAAGATTATGCAAAGGCTCAGATTGGTTCGGATATGATGACCTAACCCTAATTTTTTTGTTTGGCTTTTTCGTGGACTGTAGGTATGAAGAACAGACTCGATCTAAACTATGAAAACTGTAAAATCTCACCGAGCAACCTGGAAATCTGATACCACTTGATAGAGGCAAAGGTGTCCCGTCTTTCGATGAGATAGCGGCTATCGTTTTGGAGGAAGTCGACTTTGACGATCCGACTACGAACGTGCGAGGACGTCACGCCTTAGCAATCGATAAACCAACTCCGAGAGGTTATTGACCACGCCAGAGCACAATCAAACTGACCATGAAGGTCTGTTTCCTGCAGGAAAACGAAGAACAAGCAAGAAACTAAGATTGCAATCTGGATATTGCGAATGTAAGAGGAAAGCTTTATTGATCAAGGTGGGGTTCTATGACATCTTGGTCTGGTCGTTGAACACAAATGAAGTACGCGAAATTGCTATGGTGAACTTTTAATCTAAACAAAACCCAAAGTCTAAACGACGCCCTAAGGGTTGTATATATGGAGGAAGGGGGGGGGGGGATTTTGTGGCCCTTGGAGGAGGGGTCCGAAATCAACCCTAACTCTTGTTTCCCCACACATACGGACTCTAAAAACAGCCTATACTTAAGTATTTCAAAAATACATGGGCCTGGCCCAATAATAAGGTGACAAAGCACCTAGAATAGCCTCTGGATTAAATTTTATGAAGTGGCATCTTGTATATTTCGTCCAAGGCTTCATGGACTCCTTATGGTGGCTTCAAAGTCCTGAAATCATCACTTCTAACTCCGTTCTTGATCCCCTTGCGCATGTCATCATCTCCATGCTTGGTCTTGCTCCAGTGCGCATACCTCTTATCCGTGCCAGGTCCTTCATTTGTAAGCAAAAAAAATGTATCCAATTTAGGCAGCATCATATTCTCATGAACATTAGAATCATTACCAAGAAATGAAACCTGATAATTTAATTGGTGTGCGTGAGCTCTAGTAATTGGTCCAGTATGTATAGCAGCAGGGGCTGTGGGTGTAACAATGGTATTGATGTCCTCATCATTCGTCATCACCAACCCTTCTCCATCGCCAATTCCATGATGCTCCCCACCGGGAGTGAGTAATTCCTTTGTAGGCTCGTTGGTCGGTGAGGAGTTGGATGAGATTCATCATGTAATAGTTTTGTTAGGGCTTGATCCCTAGTATCCGCTGTGTTCTTAGATTGATGTTGCTATGACTTTGCCATGCATAATGCTTGTCACTTTGGGCTCGGGTGCCATGATTTCAGACCTGAACCGTTTATGTTATCACCATTGTATTCATGTTCTAGATCCGACCTTGCAAGTTATAGTCTCCTACTATGTGTTATGATCTGGTAACCCCCGAGTGACAATAACCAGGACTTCTTCCGGTGATTATCGTAGTTTGAGGAGTTCATGTATTCACTATGTGTTAATGCTTTGTTTCGGTTCTCTATTAAAAAGAGGCCTCAATATCCCTTAGTTTCCAATATGGACCCCGCTGCCATGGGAGGATAGGACAAAAGATGTCATGCAAGTTCTTTTAAGAAAGCACATATGACTATTTATGGAATAATGCCTACATTATATCGATGAACTGAAGCTAGTGCCGTATCTCCCTAGGTTATTGTCACATGATGAATATCATCCAACAAGTCACCGATCCAATGCCTACGAATTTATCTTATATTGTTTCTGCTATGTTACTGCTGCTATCATCACTGTTACACTTGCTACAAAATTACTGCTATCACTGTTACTGTTACCGTTGCTGCTGTCATTATTATCAAAACTATCAAACTAGTTTGGTACTGATCACTTTGTTGCAGATAATTAATCTCCAGGTATGGTTGAATTGACAACTCAGCTGTTAATACCTTCAAATATTATTTGGCCCCCCTTGTGTCAAATCTATAAATTTGTGTTGAATACTCTACCCTCGAAAACTATTGCGATCCCCTATACTTGTGGGTTATCAAATGTCACGTTGCATTGCCCCTTGTGATAGCGACCTTTATTATGCAGTTTGTCGCTTTTATTCTCCACCATCACAAGTCTGTGCAACGCTCAATTTTCTCTTGCACTAAATGATCTTACACATTTAGAAGCAATATTTATTGCCTTTTTGCACCGATGACAACTTACTTGAGGGATCTTGCTCAATCCCTAGGTAGGTATGGTGGACACTTGAAAATAAGATTTGGGTTTAAGGGTTTTTGGATGCACAAGTAGTATCTCTATTTAGTGCGGAATTTTTGGCTAGCAAAGATAGGGGCAAGCACCACATGTTAAAGGATCTATCACAATATGACTTCTATGTGAATATAAACAAGCATAGACCATTAAGTTGTCTTCCTTGTCCAACGTCAACAATTTTGCCATATAATATTTTGATGAGGGCTCACAATCACAAAAGATTTCTTGGATAGTATATTTATATGTGAATCTTCTCTTCCCTTATTAATTCTTTCATTAGTTGCATCATTGACTAATACTATGTTAGTCAATCTCTAATAAAAATTTCTACTTATACTTTTCCTTATGTGGTGTCATCACCTACCATTAGATTAGTCTATGATCTTTTTGATTTATTTCCTTTCTTTCATTTATTTCCTTTCTCTTTTTCTTCCTTATTTCTTTTCTTTTATTTGCAACCTGGAAGTAAAGAAAGCAAAAAAAACTCAAACTAAACTTTATTATATAACTTGCACACGATTACAAGGATAGATCACTAAGCAAACTCTCAAAGAAGAAAGGATCAAACTAAACTTTTATTCATCTAAAGAAAAGGATCGAACTAAAATAAGTAAAGGCAAAAAGATAGTGGGATGATACGATACTGGGGCACCTCCCCCAAGCTTGGCGGAAGCCAAGGGGAGTGCCCATACCCGATACTCAATTCTCCTTTGGTGGTGAAGAGGATGATGGTGGTGATGAGCCGATCCTATCCTCAAGGATCAAGAGATTCTCCAATTGACAAATGACGCTCCGGAGGTGGATGATATGCTCTTGATGCAGAATATTTTCACGAGTGAGATACTTATTTTGTATGCGAACTATTTCAATGATGCAAAAGGATTCAATCTCAGCAGGAGTAAGATGAGCAAGGTAAGGTATAAGGATATCTTCCTCTTCCTCCTCGGCTGGCAGTGTTTGTTCGAAGACCAGAGGCTGATCTACGGTGAACTCCTTGCTCTCGTCTCCCCTGACGGCTTCTGCGGGCTCTTCTATCTTCAGCTCGATCTTCATCAACCAAGCATCCTCTTCCACGTTGTTGGACGAAGAAGAAGACATGATGCCTGGCTCAATAGATCTGACCGAAAATAGCAAGAGAAGAAAACAGGGGATTTCTCCGAGATACGGTGATCAACAGGTTCCGGAAGTATATATAGATTTTTTATCTTGGGGGACAAGAAAACGGAAGAAAAACGGGGTCCGGTAGGTGTCCCTGGTGGGCACAACCCACCTGGGCGTGCCCTGGTGTCTTGTACCCACTAGGGTACGCTTTGTGGAAGTTTATTTATTTCCTAATTTTCTAAATATTCCAAAACAGAAAAAAAATATTTTTGCAGATTTTTTGGAGTCCGTTTACTTACCTTATCACATACCTCCTTATTTTCACGATTCTAGAGTGTTCCAGAAGGACTCTTTTATGTGTTCTTCCGGTGTCAAAGTTTGGATACTATTAGTTTCAACATTTATGGACGTACCTGAGATATAATGTTTTATTCGTTGCCCATTGACAACCTTCGGGTTAGTACCTTCGGAATTATTTAGTTTGATGGCTCCAAACCGATAGACCTCCTCGATAACGTCGGGGCCTTCCCATTTTGAGAGGAGTTTTCCTGCAAAGAATACGAAATGAGAGTTGTACAAAATAACATATTCTCCAACTTTAAACTCACGCTTTTGGATTCTTTTGTCATGCCATCTTTTAAATTTTTCTTTGAATAATTTTGCATTTTCATAATCTTGGGTTCTCCATTCATCTAAAGAGCTGATATCAAATGACCTCTTTTCACCAGCAAGTTTGAAATCATAATTAAGCTCTTTGATGGCCCAATATGCTTTATGTTCTTAGTCAACAAGCAAATGACAACCTTTTCCATAAACTGTTTTATATGGATACATACCCATAGGATTTTTATATGTTGTTCTATAAGCCCAAAGTGCATCATCTAATTTCTTAGACCAATTCTTCCTGGACCTATTGACAGTCTTTTGAAAACTAATTTTATTCCTCTATTGCTAAGTTCAACTTGACCACTAGACTGAGGATGACAAGGTGATGCAATTCTATGGTTAACATCATACTTGGCAAGCATTTTACGGAAATTACCATGAATAAAGTGTGAACCACCATCAGTCATTAAATATCTAGGGACTCCAAACCTTGGGGAAATAACTTCCTTAAGCATTTTAATAGAGGTGTTGTGATCAGCACTACTTGTTGGAATAGCTTCTGCCCATTTAGTAACATAATCAAAAGCAACCAAAATATGTGTATACCCATTAGAGGAAGGAAAAGGTCCCATGTAATCAAATCCCCAAACATCAAATGGTTCAACCGCAAGTGAATAGTTCATAGGCATTTCTTGACGCTTATCGATATTACCTATTCTATGACATTCATCACAAGATAAGACGAACTTAAGGGCATCCTTGAAGAGAGTAGGCCAATAAAATCCAGATTACAATACCTTGTGAGCAGTTCTATCTCCACCATGATGCCCTCCATAAGCTTCAGAGTGACATTTACGTAGGATTTGCCCCTGTTCATGCTCAGGTACACAACATCTAATAATACCATCTACTCCTTCTTTATAAAGATGTGGGTCATCCCAAAAGTAATGTCTTAAATCATAGAAGATTTTTTTTCTTTTGTTGGTATGTAAAGCTAGGTGGTAAATATTTAGCAACAATGTAATTAGCATAATCAGCATACCAAGGAGTACTGTGAGCAACATTTATTGCAGCTAACTACTCATCAAGAAAACTATCATCAATAGGTAGTGGGTCATCAGGCATATTTTTTCCAGCCTAGATAAATTATAGGCTACGGGGTTCTCAGCTCCTTTTCTATCAATGATATGTAAATCAAATTCTTGTAACAAGAGAACCGAACGAATAAGTCTAGGTTTGCCATCTTTCTTTTCCATAAGATATTTAATAGCAGCATGGTCTGTGTGAACAGTTACTTTGGAATCAACAATATAAGGTCTAAATTTATCACAAGCAAACACCACTGCTAAGAATTATTTTTCAGTAGTAGCATAATTTCATTGAGCGTTGTCTAGAGTTTTACTAGCATAATGAATAACATTTAGTTTCTTATCAACTCTTTGTCCTAGAACAGCACCAACAGCATATCACTAGCATCACACATAATTTCAAAAGGCAAGTTTCAATCAGGTGGTTGAACAATAGGTGCAGAAATTAAGGCTTTCTTTAGTGTTTCAAAGGCTTCTAAACAATCATCACCAAAAACAAAAGGGATATCCTTTTGCAAAAGACTCATGAGAGGCCTAGAAATGTTAGAGAAGTCTTTAATATATCTCCTATAGAAACTAGCATGACCTAAGAAACTACGGATACCTTTTATATCTTTAGGACATGGCATCTTCTCAATTGCATCAACCTTAGCTTTGTCCACTTCAATACCTCTTTCAGAAATTTTATGACCCAAGACAATGCCTTCATTAACAATAAAGTGGCACTTCTCCCAATTCAAGACAAGATTTGTTTGTTCACATATCTGCAAAACTCGATCAAGATTGCATAAACAATCATCAAAAGACTTCCCATAAACAGAGAAGTCATCCATGAAAACCTCAACAATCTTTTCACAGAAGTCGTAGAATATAGCAGTCATACATCTTTGAAAGGTGGCAAGTGCATTACATAAACTGAAAGGCATACGTCTATAAGCATAGGTTCCAAAGGGACAAGTAAAAGTGGTCTTTTCTTGATTAGGTTGAGAAACAGGTATTTGTGAAAAACCAGAATATCCATCAAGGAAGCAAAAATGTGTGTGCTTAGATAATCTTTCAAGTATTTGAACAATAAAAGGCAGAGGGTAATGATCTTTTCTATTTGCTTTGTTTAATTTTCTAAAATCAATTACCATTCTATAACATGTAACAATTCTTTGTGGAGTAAGTTCATTCTTATCATTAGGAACAACAGTTATACCTCCTTTCTTAGGGACACAATGAACATGACTCACCCATCTACTATCAGCTATAGGATAGATTATACCTGCTTCTAGAAGTTTTAATATTTCCGTTCTTGCCACTTCTTTCATCTTCGGGTTTAACCGACGTTGGTGATCAACAAGGGGTTTAGCATCAGGTTCCGTATTAATTTTGTGCTGACATAGAGTGGGACTAATGCCCTTTAAATCATCAAGAGTATATCCAATAGCAGCTCGGTGCTTCCTTAGAACTTTAAATAATCTTTCTTCTTCATGTTCTGAAAGGTTAGCACTGATAATAACAGGATATATCTTCTTTTCATCAAGATAAGCATATTTCAAAGTGTCTGGCAATTGTTTTAATTCAAACACGGGATCACCTTTAGCTGGAGGAGGTCCTCCTAGAGTTTCAATAGGCAAATTGTGTTTATGTAGAGGACGTTGTTCAAAGAAAATCTTATCTATTTCATTTCTTTCATGCATATGAAAATCATTTTCGTGGTCTAGCAAATATTGTTCTAAAGGATCAGTAGGTGGTACAACAATAGAAGCAAGACCAATTAACTCATCCTTGCTAGGCAATTCTTCTTCATGAAGCCTTCTACTAAACTTGGAAGAATTAAACTCATGAGACTCATCACCAAAACTAACACCGACGGTTTGTTTCTCACAATCTATCTTAGCATTAACGGTGTTCAAGAAAGGTCTACCAAAGATAATGGGACAAAAATCATCTTGTGGGGAACCAAGAACAAGAAAATCAGTAGGGTATTTTATTTTCCCACACAAGACTTCAACATCTCTAACAATCCCAATTGGTGAAATAGTGTCTCTATTAGCAAGTTTAATAGTAACATCTATGTCTTCTATCTCTGCGGGTGCTATGTCTTTCATGATTTCTTGATATAAGGTGTATGGAATAGCACTCACACTAGCACCTATGTCACATAAACCATGATAACGGTGATCTCCTATTTTAACTAAGATGACGGGCATGCCAACAACATGTCTATGTTTATCCTTTTTATCAGGTTTGGCAATTCTAGCAGCTTCTTCACAGAAGTAAATAACATGCCCATCCATATCTTCTTCCAAGAGATCTTTAACCATAGCAATACTAGGTTCTACTTTGATTCGTTCGTCAGGTTTAGGTGTTCTAATATAGCTTTTGTTAACCACAGTTGAAACTTTAACATGTTCCTTTATCTTAACAGGGAAAGGTGGTTTCTCAATATAAGCAGAAGGAACAACTGGATCAACATTGTAAAGTATAGTTTCTTCTTTAACTAGTACCGGTTCTTTTATTTCTTCTTTAATAGGTGGGTGATATTTAAACCACTTCTCTTTAGGGAGATCAACATGAGTAGCAAATGATTCACAAAAGGAGGCGACTATCCCAGAGTCAAGTCCATATTTAGTGCTAAACTTTTGAAAAGCATCGGTATCCATAAAAGATTTAATACAATCATATTTAAGTTTAATACCTGACTCTTTACCTTTGTCGAGTTCCCAATCTTCAGAGTTGCGTTTAATTCTTTCCAAAAGATCCCACCAGAATTCAATAGTTTTCTTCATAAACAAACCAGCACAAGAAGTATCAAG
The DNA here is from genome assembly GCF_002162155.2 of Triticum dicoccoides. Taxonomy (NCBI): domain Eukaryota; kingdom Viridiplantae; phylum Streptophyta; class Magnoliopsida; order Poales; family Poaceae; genus Triticum; species Triticum dicoccoides. Next base: position 301,166,527 of record NC_041390.1, on the reverse strand, counting down.
CATAGTTTGATCATTACGAGAAAGCCGAGCATAAAATTTTTGGATAATAATTTATCTTGAGAGCTCATGATTGGGTCATGAATATAACATTGACTTAAGGCTCCCCAAGCTAGAGCGATATTTTCTCCTTCACGAGGCCAAAATTTATAATTCCGATCACGGTGAACTAGATGCATAGGATAAAAAATTTGATGGAACTCCAATTTCAGACGATTCCAATTCCAAGATCCAATACCATCGCATAGCCTATACCATGCCAATGCTTTTCCCTTCAAAGAAAAAGGGAAAACCTTCTTCATAACTTCATCTCAGGGTAAACCTGTGATACGTCTCCAATGTATCTATAATTTTTGATTGTTCCATGCTATTATATTATCTGTTTTGGATGTTAATGGGCTTTATTTTACACTTTTATATTATTTTTGGGACTAACCTATTAACCAGAGACCCAGCCCAAATTGCTGGGTTTTTTTGCCTATTTCAGTGTTTCGTAGAAAAGGAATATTAAACGGAGTCCAAACGGAATGAAACCTTTGGGAACGTGATTTTTGGAACAAACGTGATCCAGAGGACTTGGAGTGGACGTCAAGCAATCAACGAGGCGGCCACGAGGCAGGGGGGCGCCTACCTCCTCTGGGCGCGCCCTCCCCCCTCGTGGGCCCCTCTTTGCTCCACCGACCTACTTCTTCCTCCTATATATGTTCACATACCCCGCAAACATCCAGGAGCACCACGAAACCCTATTTCCACCGCCGCAACCTTCTGTACCCAAGAGATCCCATCTTGGGGCCTTTTCCGGAGCTCCGCCAGAGGGGGCATTGATCACGGAGAGCCTCTACATCAACTCCATGGCCCCTCCGATGATGTGTGAGTAGTTTACCTCAGACCTACGGGTCCATAGTTATTAGCTAGATGGCTTCTTCTCTCTCTTTGGATCTCAATACAAAGTTCTCCTTGATTCTCTTAGAGATCTATTCGATGTAACTCTTCTTTTTGCGGTGTGTTTGTCGAGATCCGATGAATTGTGGGTTTATGATCCAGATTATCTATGAACAATATTTGAATCTTCTCTGAATTCTTTTATGTATGATTGATTTATCTTTGCAAGTCTCTTCGAATTATCAGTTTGGTTTGGCCTACTAGATTGATCTTTCTTGCAATGGGAGAAGTACTTAGCTTTGGGTTCAATCTTGCGGTGCTCGATCCCAGTGACAGAAAGGGAAATGACATGTATTGTATTGTTGCCATCGAGGATAAAAAGATGGGGTTTATATCATATTGCATGAGTTTATCCCTCTACATCATATCATCTTGCTTAAGGCGTTACTCTGTTCTTATGAACTTAATACTCTAGATGCATGCTGAATAGCGGTCGATGTGTGGAGTAATAGTAGTAGATGCAGGCAGGAGTCGGTCTACTTTTCGCGGACGTGATGCCTATATACATGATCATACCTAGATATTCTCATAATTATTCGCTTTCTATCAATTGCTCGATAGTAATTTGTTCATCCACCGTAATACTTATGCTATCTTGAGAGAAGCCACTAGTGAAACCAATGGCCCCCGGGTCTATTTTCCATCATACAAGTTTCCAATCTATTTTATTTTGCAATCTTTACCTTCAATCTATATCATAAAAATACCAAAAAATACTTATCTTATTATTATCATCTCTATCAGATCTCACTCTTGCAAGTGGCCGTGAAGGGATTGACAACCCCATATCGCGTTGGTTGCGAGGTTCTTATTTGTTTGTGTAGGTACAAGGAGACTCGCGCGTGGTCACCTACTGGATTGATACCTTGGTTCTCAAAAAATGAGGGAAATACTTACGTTGCTTTACTGCACCACCCTTTCCTCTTCAAGGGAAAACCAACACAGTGCTCAAGAGGTAGCAAGAAGGATTTCTCGCGCCGTTGCCGGGGAGATCTACGCCAAGTCAAGACATACCAAGTACCCATCAAAACTCTTATCCTTCGCATTACATTATTTGCCATTTGCCTCTCGTTTTCCTCTCCCCCACTTCACCCTTGCCGTTTTATTCGCCCTCTCTTTTCCGTTCGCCTCTTTTTCGTTTGCCTCTTTTGCCTGTATCTTGTTTGCTTGTGTGTTGGGTTGCTTGCTTGTCACGATGGCTCAAGATAATACTAAATTGTGTGACTTTGCCAATACCAACAATAATGATTTTATTAGCACTCCGATTGCTCCTCTTACCGATGCTGAATCTTGTGAAATTAATACTGCTTTGCTGAATCTTGTCATGAAAGATCTGTTTTGTGGCCTTCCTAGTGCAGATGCCGCTACCCATCTAAACAACTTTGTTGATTTGTGTGATATGCAAAAGAAGAAAGATGTGTACAATGATATTGTTAAACTTAAGCTATTTCCGTTTTCGTTTAAAGACCGTGCTAAAGCTTGGTTTTCGTCTTTGCCTAAAATAGTATTGATTCATGGAATAAGTGCAAAGATGCTTTTATCTCTAAGTATTTTCCTCCCGCTACGATCATCTCTCCTAGAAATGATATTATGAATTTTAAGCAACTTGATCATGAACATGTTGCCCAATCTTGGGAGAGGATGAAATTAATGATACGTAATTGCCCTACACATGGTTTGAATTTATGGATGATTATACAAAAAATTTACGCCAGATTGAATTTTGCTTCTAGAAATCTTTTAGAATCGGCCGCGGGAGGCACTTTTATGGAAATCACTTTAGGAGAAGCTACCAAACTCCTAGATAATATTATGGTTAATTATTCTCAATGGCACACTGAAAGATCTACTAGTAAAAAGGTGCTTGCAATTGAAGAGATTACTGTTTTGAGTGGAAAGATGGATGAACTTATGAAATTATTTGCTGATAAGAGTGCTCCTACTGATCCTAATGACATGCCTTTGTCTAATTTGATTGAGAATAATAATGAATCTATGGATGTGAATTTTGTTGGTAGGAACAATTTTGGTAATAACGCGTATAGAGGTAATTTTAATTCTAGGACGTTTCCTAGTAATTCCCCTAACAATTATGATAATTCCTACAAAAATTCTTATGGAAATTATAATATGATGCCCTCTGATTTTGAATCTAGTATTAAAGAATTTATTACTTCGCAAAAGGGTTTCAATGCTTTGTTTGAAGAAAAATTGCTTAAGATTGATGAGTTGGCTAGGAACATGGATATAATTTCTCTCGATGTTGATTCTTTGAAACTTAGATCTATTCCACCTAAGCATGGTATCAATGAGTCTCTCAAAGCCATGAGAATTTTCATTGATGAGTGCAAAGAAAGAACCTCTAGGATGCGTGCTAACAAAGATTGCTTTGTGAAAGCGTGTTCTTCTAGTTTTCATGACAATAAAGATGAAGATATAAAAGTAATTGATGTCTCCCCTATTAAATCCTTATTTTGCAATATGAATCTTGCTAATGATGGGACTGGAGATGAGTCAACTTTTGTTAGAAGGCGTACCAAAAATTTGGAGTTTTTAGATCTTGATGCAAAAATTGGTAAAAGTGGGATTGAAGAGGTCAAAACTTTAGATAGCAATGAACCCACTATCTTGGATTTCAATGAATTTAATTATGATAATTGCTCTTTGATAGATTGTATTTCCTTGTTGCAATCCATGCTAAATTCTCCTCATGCTTATAGTCAAAATAAAGCTTTTACTAAATGTTGAGGATATGACTACCAGGAATGACCCGCCCAGGAGGGGTCGGGTCAATCACAAAGGCGGGTTACTTGAAGGAAGCCCGGAGAGTATACAAGGTGGCGGTTTATGATAAGGCGTGTAGTAGGCCCAAGCCTAGAGGTGGCTTAAGGCCCGTAAGTATAAACCGCCATGGATGAATAAGACTTGTAAAGTAAGGCATGTAAAAGATGTCACCGAGCCGGACACATTGTATGAGCCGTTCGGGACTCTATAGGCCACAGGGCGTCAACCCATGTATATAAGGGGACAACCCGGGGGCATGTGTGAGCTGAGCCCCCATGTGTATAAGGGGACAACCGCGATGCATAATTCCTTATAAACTCTCTTGAAAGTGATTGTCATCAATTACTAAAATGGGGGAGATTGAAAGGACATGCGGTGCCCCCATGTGTGGTTTTGGTAATTGATGACAATCTCTATGGACTAACGGTTGCCTTGAGTTATATTTGAAGGATTTGTCCATAGGATTGTCTTGAAGTCCATGTGTTGTTTTCAAGGAGTTTATGAGATGGCCAAAGTGCTTTTCAAGGAATTATCCAAAGATTGGTCATGTGTGAGCTGAGCTTATTGCAAGCATGTCTTGAAGAAGAAGATTGTGTAATCATTCATGTTTACCTTCAAGACATCATCCAAATGAAGAGAGTTGGAAAGATTCAAGGTTGATCAAGACTAAGTCAAGAGTGAATCAAGTTGATCAACTCACAAAGTGTAGAAGAAGTAGCGAGAGGGATCAAGTGATCCCATGGTATGGTAAGAATTCTCCATTACGCTTTCTGTACTAACCCATGGTCTACGCGCGAGTTATTTGTGGGGTTAGGTATGTTTCCATGGTCTTGCGTCAAGTGGAAGATCTCATACAACCCATGGAGGATGACATCAAGTGGTGATCGTCATCAAGTTTGCAGTGCAAGTTCAAGTGGAGAACACGAAGAGTGGTTCACCCATAATGGAGTATGGGGGAGAAATCAAGCTTGAAGCTTTCCGTCCATTGTGGTGTTAATGGAATTGTGAAGATGTGCCGAAGAGTGGCTCACCCATAGTGGACTATGGGGGAGCAATCAACTAGTCTTCATCGAGCCAACACAATCAAGAAAGGTGGTCCAACTTGAGGAAGTCAAGATCGTCATCATATAGCTGAAGTGGACTATGTGCAAGACAAAGGTTTGCCCTTGATAGGTTTTCTATTTTACCGGTCTCATAGTGGTAGTTGGGAGACCAGGTTGTAGGATCGATTGTCGTACTATCAAGGGGGCTCTCTAGTGAGTAGCTTGATCGTATCGTTCGTCGAGAGCTCAAACCATTGCATCCTTGCATCATCTCTCTTGGTTCTTGTTTGGTTCTTCTCCTTGTGAGATTTGGATCTCATGGTCATCTTCTTGAAAAGCTTGAGTTCATCGAAAACCGATTTCATATGCATCTTCTTTTGTGTTTTCGGTGTTGGCGTTTTACCGGTCTCAATTGAGAAAGGGTTCTCACCATTTTATTTCAGTTATTTTTTCAATTTCTATTTCTTGATTTTTTTTTCTATCAAGATTGTGTTTGCTCTTGTCCTTAGCTTTCCAACAAACTTGATTTCGTCGAATTCGGAGCTCGCATGCAAAAGTTGTGGCTGTTTTGATTTTACCTGCTTTACTCAGAGAGGTTGTACCACCCCATAGAGAGGTTGTACCGGTTGACCGGTACAACCGGTGTTTGGAGCAGTTGTACCACTCCAGAATTGGTCCGAAGGTTGTACCGGCCATGTACCGCTCTACCACCAGACTAGTGTCTATTGTGGTGCGGTTGTTGGGCGGTTGTGGGCAGGTTGTACCGCTTATTGCATGTTATCGGTTGTACCGGTGCTCATAGCGGTTGTACCGCCCCTATGTTATTCTGCACATAACGGGCAGATTCGTGGGGACCTATTTGAGGGGGTCTTCTTCCCCAATGGTTCCCTATCTGTTGAGCTTGTTTTTGCCCCCATTGTTGACCTTCTTTGAGCTTGCTAACTCTCAATCCCTCCATGGATTCTTGCTAGTTTTTGAGGGAAAAGAGAGAGGAGATCTAGATCCACATTTCCACCAATCACTTTCTCCTCTTTGTGAGGGGAACCCCTTGGATCTAGATCTTGGAGTTCTTGGTGTTCTCCTCCTTGTTCTTCCTCTCATTTTCCTCCATAGGATTAGTTGCTTCGGTGGGATTTGAGAGAGAAGGACTTGGGCACTCTGTGTGCCCTTGCCATTGCATTTGGTGCATCGGTTTTGAATTCTCCACGTGATACGTGGAAGTTACATGTTGAGAAGCTTATTACTCTTGGGTGCTTGGTACCCTTGAGATTGTTCCTCTTGGGTGCTTGGGCGCCCTAGACGGTTGGTGGTGTTCGGAGCTCAATCATTGTGGTGTAAAGCTCCGGGCAAGCATCGGGGTCTCCAATTAGGTTGTGGAGATCGCCCCGAGCAATTTGATGGGTACCAGTGACCGCCCCCAAGGGTTGCCAAAGTGTACGGGTTCGGTGACCGCCCCCAAGGGTTGCCATTTGTACGGGTTCGGTGACCGCCCTCAAGGGTCCCTTAGTGGAATCATGGCATCTTGCATTGTGCGAGGGCATGAGGAGATTACGGTGGTCCTAGTGCCTTCTTGGGGAGCATTGTGCCTCCACACCGCTCCAAACGGAGATTAGCATCCGCAAGGGTGTGAACTTCGGGATACATCATCGTCTCCACGTGCCTCGGTTATCTCCTACCCGAGCTCTTTACTTATGCACTTTACTTTGTGATAGCCATATTGTTCTTGGTCATATATCTTGCTATCTCATAGTTGCTTATCTTGCTTAGCATAAGTTGTTGGTGCACATTGGTGAGCCTAGTTGTTTTAGGTTTTGTTCTTGACAAATTAACCGCTAGGTTTATTCCGCATTTGTTCAAACCTAACTCGTAATTATTTTAAAACGCCTATTCACCCCCCTCTAGGCGACATCCACGATCTTTCAGGAGTACTATATATGTTAAGTATGTAGATATGGACCATATGGTTGTTGGCCCTTGGCCTCTTAAAATGTGAAAGTTGTTACTATGTTAAGTATGTATGTATATGGACCATATGGTTGTCAAAGTCGTGTTACGAAGATCCTCCTTTTTTCAAATAGTGTAACCACTATATATATGTTACTCAAATGTTGTTACCCAAGTTCATTAATTTTCATGGAAAGTATTAATATCGTACACAGTTCATTGAGTTTAAGCGTGTGCCCGATGTCCAGAAGGCATTTGCATATTAACTGTCCATATTGCAAATTCACACACATGTTAAAATAAGGAAACGTATGTGTAACATACTAATCATCGCACATGAGTACTCGCAGACGCATCGTGTGCGATACTCCTAGCCACCGCAAGCAACTAGTTTGCATTTTTCAGTTTTTTGTACACACAGAATCGCACATAAAGTAACTGTATTGACCATCTGTGGTGTAATTTCTCATCGCAAACAATTCATCCAAGTCGGCTGTTTGCCACGTATCACATACATCTTGTTTACATGACTCGTTTGTGTTCTTTTGGCTCATCGCAAACAGTTCATCCATGTGAACTGTATGCCGCATATCACACACATCTTGTTAAGTTGAACCGTTTCTATTGTGTTCCCTAATCGAAAACAGTTCGTCCGAGTGAACCGTATGCTGTATATCACACACACATTTATATGGTTGCCCGTTTCTATTGTTCTACCTCATCACAAATAGTTCGAATGGATTAACTGTGTGTCTTGCATCGCACACACATTGATATAGCTGCTCGTGGCTACCCTGCATCACACACGCAACTAAAATCTGAACCATGTTTGATGGCTCCGCCATCGCAAATGTTTTGAACCTTTTTTGAGGGGTTTTTACACTATCGTTTGCGATTATTGCATCGCACACATTTTCGGCAAAGGGTCTCTGATCGTAGTGTTGCTTTAGCAGTATCCTGCAATAGCGATTTGTGAGCAAAACAAATGTATCCAATTTAGGCAGCATCATATTCTCATGAACATTAGAATCATTACCAAGAAACAAAAGTACCTAATAATTTAATTAACGTGCGCGAGCTCTAGTAATTGGTCTAGTATGTATAGTAGCAGGGGTTGTGGGTGTAAAAATGGTATTGATGTCCTCATCACACCTCGAGCGCAGTGACCGTGCCTACGACCATGGAGGAGACCGTGGTGGAGCCCGCTGGGACCACGGCGACCCTCGTCAGGACTGGCGCGACCAGCCTAGCGATGATCACTGGTGTGATGAGCCTCGTGATGGGACCTTCATCGGTTCCTCTGAGTGGGGGTGTATGTGATAGCCTGTCTTATTAGGATGATAGACTACTCATATCACTAAGGAATTCCTTCTTTTTCAGGAGCCCATTCAGATAGAACTCCAAAGTTAAGCATGCTCAGCTTGGAGTAGTTTTAGGATGGGTGACTGACCGGGAAGTTGCTCGCGGGTGCGCCAGGGCAATGCCGTCCTCCCTCCGCTGCCGCCACTGCCAAGGAGGAACGACGACAACTGACAAGATGATGGGGCTTGGGGCTTCCAAGAACCTTGTGCGATCGCCTGCATCCTGGGTGGTGCTCAGGCCCCTTTCTCACATAGCACCTTCAAGCAGTTCGCTCATGAAGTGAACGGGGCCCTCCCGAGGCTTGAGGCCCCGCGTCCCCTCAAGTGGTCGCGGTGCGCCATCACCTTCGACTCCAAGGACCACCTCAAGTGCTTAGCTGCCGCAAGCGTACTTCCCATGCTCTACACGCCCACCGTCAGCAACGTTCTCATCACCAAGACCCTCATCGACGATGGCGCGGGGCTCAATGTTCTCTTTGTTGAGATGTTTGAGACGCTCCAAGTGCCTTATGACCAGCTCCTGCCCACCAAGCCCTTCTGAGGTGTGACCAACGGCTTCACCATACCCCTGGGACAGGTGCACCTTCCCGTCACCTTCGGCACGTGTGACAACTAACACACTGAGCTCATCGACTTCAACGTCGCCCACATCGGCCTCCCGTACAACGCCATCCTTGGGTACCCTCCCCTCACCAAGTTCAATGCAGCAACCCAGCATGGCTACAACGTCCACAAGATGCCAGGGTGCGGCGGCATCATCACGGTCACCTGTGATGAGAAGGATGCAGTCTGCTATCTCGAGCGCGCCTACCAAGCTGCCCACGACCAAAAATTCTGACGATGAGGGCGCCGTCCTACCTCCCGAGGCCACCCCCAAGAAGAAGAAGCAACTTCTCCCCAAGAGTCATCAGGAGGCTGGGGCGCCTGCTGATGGTGCCTCAGGATCCACGCCTGCTATTGGGGCGCCCCTTCCTTCCACATAGGAAGGCATGCCCGATGCTTCCCTCAGGACGGGCTTGGGGGTTTGCATCCGGAGAGCCTCTAACCTGACCAGTGTGACGAGGGAGGTGCTCGGGCACCACTTGGAGGCGTGCTTCAACGCGCCCCCATGAGCAAGGAGCGAGGCGCGAGGCGCCAGGTGCACGAGAATTCATCACCAATGCGATCAAGGAGCTTCTGGAGGCAAGGGCCATGCACGGCGAGCGTCGCCCCACATGACCTCCTAGTGCAGCTCCAGCCCTTGACATGGGTCTCAACATGGCCGCTTCACAGGACCTCTTCTGGCCGTCCCGTGTCTGCCGGAGCGAGGGTTATTCCGGAAACTACGTCTGCATGCCATTTGTCCTGCTGATCATGGGCACCTCGTACCAGCACTTCGCGTAGCGTACTATGGCATCTCACGAGGCCAGGCGCCAGGCGGTCATGTCTGAGGACGTCCAGGACCCTTGCGAGCCCGACAGGCCTCGCGAGCTCCCCAGGCCTCTAGAGCCATCCAGCTCGTGAGGAGCAGCTTATGTGGCACATTTCTTCAGCTACCTCGACGCTTCTACAACAATGGTGCCAAGTGACATTTTAGTTTGTTTAGATTGAGGGTGCCCCTTGGGCTGCATTATCATCGGGCTATCGAGGCCCGCCCATGCGGCCGTATCATTTCGCGCATGTATCAGAACTGGCTCTGCCTTTCTATGAATTCCCTAAGTATTTCAACTTGTATGTCTGGAGCCTCGACACAATGAATGTCACTGCGCCCTCACAAACCTGCCCGCGAGCACCTCATGATTAAGGACTGGCACGACGTCTGTGCTCTGGTCCGTCCTTGCAGCATTGTGAAACCCAAGTGACCGAGCTCTGTCCCACGGCCCAGCTTCCTTGCGTGTCACCTCTCAGGGTCCTTGGTGCCTTGTTCTCACATGAGCTAATCGCAAGTGGATAAGTAAGGGTGCACGACCCGATTCATACGACTGTAGTTCGGCAACTCACCAACACGGGAGCCGCGCGCCAGGTGTCTCTCTGTAGGATTGTTGCATGAGAAGACTGGGCACGACGTCTGTGCTCGGGTCTGTCCCTACAGCGTCAATAAACCCAATGGCTGAGCTCTATCAGGTGGGCTGGCCCCGTTCATGTCACCCCCTGGGGTCTTTGGTGTTCGTCCTTCACATGCGATGATCTCCGGAGGTTCATCTGGTGTTGGTCACCCCACCACACAGGTTTCATAAGCGCACCCCGAGCCAGAAGATTCAGGCGCAACCTGCCTTGAGGTAGGGCCTCGTGAGTCCCCCGCTGGCTCACATGTGCCCAGATACACCTTGTCGGTGTCAAAACCGGCGGATCTCGGGTAGGGGGTCCCGAACTGTGCATCTAGGCCGGATGGTAACAGGAGACAGGGGACACTTTGTTTTACCCAGGTTCGGGCCCTCTCGATGGAGGTAAAACCCTACTCCTTCTTGATTAATATTGATGATATGGGTAGTGTTGGGGAACGTTGCAGAAAATTAAAAAAATTCCTACGGTTTCACCAAGATCCATCTATGAGTTCATCTAAGCAATGAGTCAAGGGGAAGAGTTTGCATCTACATACCACTTGTAGATCGAGTGCGGAAGCGTTCAAGGGGATGGTGATGATGGAGTCGTACTCGTCGTGATTCGAATCACCGGTGACCAAGTGCTGAACAGACAGCACCTCCGCGTTCAACACACGTACGGGACGGACGACGTCTCCTCCGTCTTGATCCAGCAAGGAGGAAGGAGAGGTTGAGGGAGGCAGCTCCAACGGCAGCACGACGGCGTGGTGTAGTTGGTGCAGAAGTACTCCGACAGGGCTTCGCCAAGCACGTACGGAGGAGGAGAGGTGTTGGGGAGGGGAGGGGCTGCAGCTTGAGTTGTGTGTACAGCAGCCCTCCCCTCACCCCTCTATATATAGGAGGAGAGGGGCAAGGGGGGCGGCCCTCTAGGGGAAACCCTAGAGGGGGGCGGCGGCCAAAGGGAGAGGGAAAAGGGTGGCTTGCCCCCCAAGCTAGGGGGGCGCCCCCTTTAGGGTTTCCCCTCCCCTTTCCCTAGCCACATGGGCCTAGGTGGGGAGGCGCACCCAGCCCACTAGGGGCTGGCTCCCTCTCCCACACAGCCCATGTGGCCCCCCCGGGAGGGGTGGCCCCACCCGGTGGACCCCCGGAACCCTTCCGGTGGCCCCGGTACAATACCGGTATGCCACCGAAACTTTCTGGTGTCCGTTTAACCACTTTCCTTATATAAATATTTACCTCCGGACCATTCCGGAACTCCTCGTGATGTCCGGGATCTCATCCGGGACTCTGAACAACATTCGGTAATCACATACTTGTCTTCTTGATAACCCTAGCGTCACCGAACCTCAAGTGTGTAGACCCTACGGGTTCGGGAGACATGCAGACATGACCGAGACAACCTCAGGTCAATAACCAATAGCGGGATCTGGATACCCATGTTGGCTCCCAGATGCTCCTCGATGTTGTCATCGGATGAACCACGATGTCGAGGATTCGATCAAACCCCGTATGCAATTCCCTTTGTCAATCGGTACGTTACATGCCCGAGACTCGATCGTCGGTATCCCAATACCTCGTTCAGTCTCGTTACCGGCAAGTCACTTTACTCGTACCGCAATGCATGATCCCGTGATCAAACACTTGGTCACTTTGAGCTCATTGTGATGATGCATTACCGAGTGGGCCCAGAGATACCTCTCCGTCATACAGAGTGACAAATCCCAGTCTCGATCCGTGTCAACCCAACAGAGACTTTCAGAGATACCTGTAGTGCACCTTTATAGTCACCCAGTTACGTTGTGACGTTTGGTACACCCAAAGCACTCTTAAGGTATCCGGGAGTTACACGATCTCATGGTCTAAGGAAGAGATACTTGACATTGGAAAAGCTCTAGCAAATGAACTAACCGACCTTTGTGCTATGCTTAGAATTGGGTCTTGTCCATCACATCATTCTCCTAATGATGTGATCCCGTTATCAACGACATCCAATGTCCATAGCCAGGAAAACATGACTATATGTTGATCACAACGAGCTAGTCAACTAGAGGCTTACTAGGGACATATTGTGGTCTATGTATTCACACGTGTATTAGGATTTCCGGATAATACAGTTATAGCATGAATAAAAGACTATTATCATGAACAAAGAAATATAAAAATAACACTTTTATTATTGCCTCTAGGGCATATTTCCAACAGTCTCCCACTTGCACTAGAGTCAATAATCTAGTTACATTGTGATGAATCGAACACCCATAGAGTTCTGGTGTTGATCATGTTTCGCTCGCGAGAGAGGTTTAGTCAACGGATCTGCGACATTCAGGTCCGTATGTACTTTGCAAATTTCTATGTCTCCATCTTGAAAATTTTCACGGATGGAGTTGAAACGACGCTTGATGTGCCTGGTCTTCTTGTGAAATCTGGGCTCCTTCGCAAGGGCAATAGCTCTAGTATTGTCACAGAAAAGTTTGATCGGCCCTGACGCATTGGGTATGACTCCTAGGTCAGTGATGAACTCCTTCACCCAAATACCTTCATGCGCTGCCTCCGAGGCTGCCATGTACTCCGCTTCACATGTAGATCCCGCCACGACGCTCTGCTTGCAGCTGCACCAGCTTACTGCTCCACCATTCAACATATACACATATCCGGTTTGTGACTTAGAGTCATCCAGATCTGTATCGAAGCTAGCGTCGACGTAACCCTTTACGACGAGCTCTTCGTCACCTCCATAAACGAGAAACATGTCCTTCGTCCTTTTCAGGTACTTCAAGATATTCTTGACCGCTGTCCAGTGTTCCTTGCCGGGATTACTTTGGTACCTTCCTACCAAACTTACGACAAGGTTTACATCAGGTCTGGTACACAGCATGGCATAATAGATCCTATGGCTGAAGCATAGGGGATGACACTCATCTCTTCTTTATCTTTTGCCGTGGTCGGGCATTGAGCCGAGCTTAATCTCACACCTTGCAATACAGGCAAGAACCCCTTCTTGGACTGATCCATTTTGAACTTCTTCAAAATTTTATCAAGGTATGTGCTTTGTGAAAGACCTATGAGGCGTCTCAATCTATTTCTATAGATCTTGGTGCCTAATATATAAGAAGCTTCTCCAAGGTCCTTCATTGAAAAACACTTATTCAAGTAGGCCTTAATGCTGTCCAAGAATTCTATATCATTTCCCATCAAAAGTATCTACATATAATATGAGAAATGCTACAGAGCTCCCACTCACTTTCTTGTAAACGCAGGCTTCTCCATAAGTCTGCATAAACCCAAACGCTTTGATCATCTCATCAAAGCGAATGTTCCAACTCCGAGATGCTTGCACCAGCCCATAAATGGATCGCTGGAGCTTGCATACTTTGTTAGCATTCTTAGGATCGACAAAACCCTCCGGCTGCATCATATACAGTTCTTCCTTAAGATGCCCGTTAAGGAATGCCGTTTTGACGTCCATCTGCCATATCTCATAATCATAGTATGCGGCAATTGCTAACATGATTCGGACGGACTTAAGCTTCGCTACAGGAGAGAAAGTCTCATCGTAGTCAATCCCTTGAACTTGCCGATAACCCTTAGCGACAAGTCGAGCTTTATAGATGGTGACATTACCATCCGCGTCCGTCTTCTTCTTAAAGATCCATTTGTTTTCTATCGCTCGCCGATCATCGGGCAAGTCAGTCAAAGTCCATACTTTGTTTTTATACATGGATTCTATCTCGGATTTCATGGCTTCTAGCCATTTGTTGGAATCTGGGCCCGCCATCGCTTCTTCATAGTTCGAAGGTTCACCGTTGTCTAACAACATGATTTCCAAGACAGGGTTGCCGTACCACTCTGGTGCGGAACGTGTCCTTGTGGACCTACGAAGTTTAGTAGCAACTTGATCCGAAGTACCTTGATCATCATCATTATTTTCCTCTTCAGTTGGTGTAGGCATCACAGGAACGTCTTCCTGAGCTGCACTACTGTCCCGCTCAAGAGGTAGTACTTCATCGAGTTCTACTTTCCTCCCACTTACTTCTTTCGAGAGAAACTCTTTTTCCAGAAAGGATCCGTTCTTGGCTACAAAGATCTTGCCCTTGGATCTTAAGTAGAAGGTATACCCAATGGTTTCTTTAGGGTATCCTATGAAGACGCATTTTTCCGACTTGGGTTCGAGCTTTTCAGGTTGAAGTTTCTTGACATAAGCATCGCAGCCCCAAACTTTTAGAAACGACAGCTTAGGTTTCTTCCCAAACCACAATTCATACGGTGTCGTCTCAACGGATTTAGACGGTGCCCTATTTAAAGTGAATGTAGCTGTCTCTAGAGCGTATCCCCAAAATGATAGTGGTAAATCGGTAAGAGACATCATAGACCGTACCATATCTAATAGAGTGCGATTACGACGTTCGGACACACCGTTACGCTGAGGTGTTCCAGGCGGCGTGAGTTGTGAAACGATTCCAAATTCCCTTAAGTGTGTGCCAAATTCGTGACTTAAGTATTCTCCTCCACGATCTGATCGTAAGAATTTTATCTTTCGGTCACGTTGATTCTCTACTTCATTCTGAAATTCCTTGAACTTTTCAAAGGTCTCAGACTTGTGTTTCATCAAGTAGACATACCCATATCTACTCAAGTCATCTGTGAGAGTGAGAACATAATGATATCCTCCGCGAGCCTCAACACTCATTGGACCGCACACATCGGTATGTATGATTTCCAACAAGTTGGTTGCTCGCTCCATTGTTCCGGAGAACGGAGTCTTGGTCATCTTGCCCATGAGGCATGGTTCGCATGTGTCAAATGATTCATAATCAAGAGACTCTAAAAGTCCATCAGCATGGAGCTTCTTCATGCGCTTGACACCAATGTGACCAAGGCGGCAGTGCCACAAGTATGTGGGACTATCGTTATCAACTTTACATCTTTTTGTATTCACGATATGAATATGTGTAAC
The DNA here is from genome assembly GCF_002162155.2 of Triticum dicoccoides. Taxonomy (NCBI): domain Eukaryota; kingdom Viridiplantae; phylum Streptophyta; class Magnoliopsida; order Poales; family Poaceae; genus Triticum; species Triticum dicoccoides. The sequence continues at coordinate 301,151,481 of NC_041390.1, read as the reverse complement.
ACTACGTTCAAGATTCATTAAGAATAAACCATTGACCATCGGAGCATGACCATAGAACATATCTCTCATATAAATAGAACAACCATTATTCTCGGACTTAAATGAGTAGCCATCTCGTATTAAACGACATCCAGATACAATGTTCATGCTCAAACTTGGCACCAAATAACAATTATTAAGGTTCAAAACTAATCCCGTAGGTAAATGTAGAGGTAGCGTGCCGACGGCGATCACATCGACTCTGGAACCATTCCCGACGCGCATCGTCACCCCGTCCTTCGCCAGTCTCCGCTTATTCCACAGCTCCTGCTGTGAGTTACAAATATGAGCAACGGCACCGGTATCAAATACCCAGGAGTTACTACGAGTACTGGTAAGTTACACATCAATTACATGTATATCGAATATACCTTTAGTGTTGCCGGCCTTCTTATCCGCTAAGTATTTGGGGCAGTTCCGCTTCCAGTGACCCTTCCCCTTGCAATAAAAGCACTCAGTCTCAGGCTTGGGTCCATTCTTTGACTTCTTTCCGGCAACTGGCTTACCGGGCGCGGCAACCTCTTTGCCGTCCTTCTTGAAGTTCTTCTTACCCTTGCCCTTCTTGAACTTAGTGGTCTTATTGACCATCAACACTTGATGTTCTTTCTTGATTTCAACCTCTGCTGACTTCAGCATAGAAAATACCTCAGGAATGGTCTTTACCATCCCCTGCATATTGTAGTTCATCACAAAGCTCTTGTAGCTTGGTGGGAGCGACTGAAGGATTCTGTCAATGACTGCCTCATCAGGGAGGTTAATATTCAGCTGGGTCATACGGTTGTGCAACCCAGACATCTTGAGTATGTGCTCACTGACAGAACTATTTTCCTCCATCTTACAACTATAGAACTTGTCGGAGATGTCATATCTCTCGACCCGGGCGTGAGCTTGGAAAACTAGTTTCAGCTCCTCGAACATCTCATATGCTCCGTGATGCTCAAAACGCTTTTGGAGCCCCGGTTCTAAGCTGTAAAGCATGCCGCACTGAACGAGGGAGTAATCATCAGCACGAGACTGCCAAGCATTCATAATGTCTTGGTTCTCTGGGACGGGAGCGTCACCTAGCGGTCCTTCTAGGACATATTGTTTCCTGGCAGCTATGAGGATGATCCTCAGGTTCCGGACCCAGTCTGTATAGTTGTTGCCATCATCTTTCAGCTTGGTTTTCTCTAGGAACGCGTTGAAGTTCATGTTGACATGAGCGTTGGCCATTTGATCTACAAGACATATTTGCAAAAGGTTTTAGACTAAGTTCATGATAATTAAGTTCATCTAATCAAATTATTGAACTCCCACTCAGATTGGACATCCCTCTGGTCATCTAAGTGTTACACGATCCGAGTCGACTAGGCCGTGTCCGATCATCACGTGAGACGGACTAGTCATCGTCGGTGAACATTCTCATGTTGATCGTATCTTCCATACGAGTCGTGTTCGACCTTTCGGTCTCCGTGTTCCGAGGCCATGTCTGTACATGCTAGGCTCGTCAAGTTAACCCTAAGTGTTTTGCATGTGTAAAACTGTCTTACACCCGTTGTATGTGAACGTAAGGATCTATCACACCCGATCATCACGTGGTGCTTCGAAACGACAAACTGTAGCAACGGTGCACAGTTAGGGGAGAACACTTCTTGAAATTGTTGTAAGGGATCATCTTATTTACTACCGTTGTTCTAAGTAAACAAGATGCATAAAACATAATAAACATCACATGCAATTATATAAAGTAGTGACATGATATGGCCAATATCATATAGCTCCTTTGATCTTCATCTTCGGGGCTCCATGATCATCTTGTCACCGGCATGACACCATGATCTCCATCATCATGATCTCCATCATCGTGTCTTCATGAAGTTGTCACGCCAACGACTACTTCTACTTCTATGACTAACGCGTTTAGCAATAAAGTAAAGTAGTTTACATGGCGTTCTTCAATGACACGCAGGTCATACAAAAATAAAGACAACTCCTATGGCTCCTGCCGGTTGTCATACTCATCGACATGCAAGTCGTGATTCCTATTACAAGAACATGATCTCATACATCATAATATATCATTCATCATTCATCACAACTTCTGGCCATATCACATCACATGACAATTGCTGCAAAAACAAGTTAGACGTCCTCTAATTGTTGTTGCATCTTTTACGTGGCTGCAATTGGGTTCTAGCAAGAACGTTTTCTTACCTACGAATAACCACAACGTGATCTTGTCAACTTCTATTTACCCTTCATAAGGACCCTTTTCATCGAATCCACTTCAACTAAAGTGGGAGAGACAGACACCCGCCAGCCACCTTATGCAACTAGTGCATGTTAGTCAGTGGAACCGGTCTCACGTAAGCGTACGTGTAAGGTTGGTCCGGGCCGCTTCATCCCACAATACCGCTGAAGCAAGATAAGACTAGTAGTGGCAAGCAAGTTGACAAGATCTACGCCCACAACAAAATTGTATTTTACTCGTGCAAAGAGAACTACGCATAGACCTAGCTCATGATGCCACTGTTGGGGGACGTTGCAGAAAATTAAAAAAATTCCTACGGTTTCACCAAGATCCATCTATGAGTTCATCTAAGCAACGAGTCAAGGGGAAGAGTTTGCATCTACATACCACTTGTAGATCGAGTGCGGAAGCGTTCAAGGGGATGGTGATGATGGAGTCGTACTCGTCGTGATTCGGATCACCGATGACCAAGTGCTGAAGGGACAGCACCTCTGCGTTCAACACACATACGGGATGGACGACGTCTCCTCCGTCTTGATCCAGCAAGGAGGAAGGAGAGGTTGAGGAAGGCAGCTCCAACAGCAGCACGACGGCGTGGTGTAGTTGGTGCAGAAGTACTCCGACAGGGCTTCGCCAAGCACGTACGGAGGAGGAGAGGTGTTGGGGAGGGGAGGGGCTGCGCCTTGAGTTGTGTGTACAGCAGCCCTCCCCTCACCCCTCTATATATAGGAGGAGAGGGGCAAGGGGGCCGGCCCTCTAGGGGAAACCCTAGAGGGGGGCGGCGGCCAAAGGGAGAGGGAAAAGGGTGGCTTGCCCCCCAAGCTAGGGGGGGCGCCCCCTTTAGGGTTTCCCCTCCCCTTGCCCTAGCCGCATGGGCCTAGGTGGGGAGGCGCGCCCAGCCCACTAGGGGCTGGCTCCCTCTCCCACACAGCCCATGTGTCCCCCCCGGGAGGGGTGGCCCCACCCGGTGGACCCCCGGAACCCTTCGGGTGGCCTCGGTACAATACCGGTATGCCACCAAAACTTTCCGGTGTCCGTTTAACCACTTTCCTTATATAAATCTTTACCTCCGGACCATTCTGGAACTCCTCGTGATGTCCGGGATCTCATCCGGGACTCCGAACAACATTAGGTAATCACATACTTGTCTTCATGATAACCCTAGCGTCACCGAACCTTAAGTGTGTAGACCCTACGGGTTCGGGAGACATGTAGACATGACCGAGACAACCTCAAGTCAATAACCAACAGCGGGATATGGATACCCATGTTGGCTCCCACATGCTCCTCGATGTTGTCATCGGATGAACCACGATGTCGAGGATTCGATCAAACCCCGTATGCAATTCCCTTTGTCAATCGGTAAGTTACATGCCCGAGACTCGATCGTCGGTATCCCAATACCTCGTTCAGTCTCGTTACCAGCAAGTCACTTTACTCGTACCGCAATGCATGATCCCGTGATCAAACACTCGGTCACTTTGAGCTCATTGTGATGATGCATTACCGAGTGGGCCCAGAGATACCTCTCCGTCATACGGAGTGACAAATCCCAGTCTCGATCCGTGTCAACCCAACAGAGACTTTCGGAGATACCTGTAGTGCACCTTTATAGTCACCCAGTTACGTTGTGACGTTTGGTACACCCAAAGCACTCTTACGGTATCCGGGAGTTACACGATCTCATGGTCTAAGGAAGAGATACTTGACATTGGAAAAGCTCTAGCAAACGAACTAACCGACCTTTGTGCTATGCTTAGAATTGGGTCTTGTCCATCACATCATTCTCCTAATGATGTGATCCCGTTATCAACGACATCCAATGTCCATAGCCAGGAAAACATGACTATCTGTTGATCACAACGAGCTAGTCAACTAGAGGCTTACTAGGGACATATTGTGGTCTATGTATTCACACGTGTATTACGATTTCCGGATAATACAATTATATCATGAATAAAAGACTATTATCATGAACAAAGAAATATAATAATAACACTTTTATTATTGCCTCTAGGGCATATTTCCAACAGGTAGTACAAGAGTAGATCTACCACGAGATCAAGGAGGCTAAACCCTAGAAGCTAGCCTATGGTATGATTGTTGTGTACGGAGTTGATTCTGTCCTACGGACTACAACCCTCCGGTTTATATAGACACCGGATAGGGTTAGGGTTACACAGAGTCGGTTACAATGGTAGGAGATCTTTGAATATCGCATCGCCAAGCTTGCCTTCCACGCCAAGGAAAGTCCCATCCGGACACGGGACGAAGTCTTCAATCTTGCATCTTCATAGTCCTGGAGTCCGGCTGAAGGTATTGTCCGGCTACCCAAACACCCCCTAATCCAGGACTCCCTCAGTAGCCCCTGAACCAGGCTTCAATGACGACGAGTCCGGCGCGCAAATTGTCTTCGGCATTGCAAGGCGGATTCCTCCTCCAAGTCCTTCGTAGAAGATTGTAATCACCAAGAGTACTGTCCGGCTCTGTAGAATAAGTTTCCACATATTGCCATAGAGAGAATAATATTGACAGAAATCAAATTTGCTGACGTATTCTGCAGTGCGCCATCACACTACAGCCAAGTCCTTTACTTGAATCGCTTTTACTTTTCCACCTCAGCATGTTTTGCGAGGCGGTTTTCTTGGCACGTCTTGTCAAAGCAGAGATCATGTGCCACCCTCCCTTTACGGGATCCTCATCAATACGGATGTGGGTAACCCAATCACGCCCGTTAGCATGTTTTCTCGATTAAAGGTGAGTCCCAAACGGTTACGGGGAGGGCTCTTGGTATTCAACCTCTTATAAAGAGACCAAGGCCTTACTCCCTTTTTCAATCTCAAGTTCGCCCGTCGCCTTGAGTTCCAACACCCTAGGCTTCAGGTTCCAGGTGCTTCGGACCTTCGACAATGTCCGGTTCCGACCTCCAAGGCCGATGGATGCCCTCCTCCATCACGGAGGGGGACGTGATAAAGTTGAGAGAGGCTAAGTTCTTGACCGCCAAAATTCCGCATAGGTTGCCTGTTCAAGGGCAAGCTATTCCTAGCCCCCAGCCTGGCGAGAGCGTAGTGTTCATGTCTCACTTCCTTCGGGGGTTAGGCTTCCCAATGGATCCCTTCGTGAGGGGGCTTCTGTTCTATTACGGGCTGGAATTTCATGACTTAGCTCTGGAGTCCATCCTCCATATTTCCTCATTCATCATTGTGTGCGAAGCGTTCCTCCGCGTTACTCCTCACTTCGGTTTATGGCTTAAGACCTATGGAGTGGAGCCGAAGATGATCGAGGGATGGCACGCAGAGTGCGGAGGTGCTGTCATCAGCAAGAATGCTGATGCTCCATGGCCCGAGGGCTCCTTTCAAGAAGAGCTCGGCTTGTGGCAACGAGAATGGTTCTATATCACCGCTCCCAGGAGCGCCAAGTGGGCGGCGCCTCCTGCCTTTCGCTCGGGTCCCCCATCACGGCTAGCGTCATGGGTCAACAAAGGATTAGATTGGGGATTGCCCAAAGACGTACCCCTGCTGCAGGGCCGCATTAGGGATCTCTTAGAAGGAGACCTCAACCTGGTCAAGGCGACGCAGGTCATGCTGATTCGCCGAATATTGCCCGGCAAACATCGCCCCCTTCGCCTGTGGGAGTTTAATCCAGAGGGACCACGAGCTCTCCAGAACTTCATGGGTGCAACGCCTGCGGAGATGTATAGACTGTTCTTCGGATCACAAGAGATGTGTCCGGATTTAACCGAGGACGCAGGTCTAAGCTGCAATCGCCCGGATACTCAAGTAAGCAACCTTGTGCCCGGACCTTCTTATCCGTATAATTATCATAAACTTGCCCCTAAAAGAGCCGTCCTTTTGAACAGGAGTGGATAGCGAAGGCAAAGCTGATCAGGTGTCTGGCTCCCCTTCCTGAAACCAGGCCGGATCTTGTGCTGGTCAGGATGCTGGAGACAATGCCTTTGGAGGGGGACGACAAGAAAGCTACGGCCTCCTCGAAGGAGGCTGTTCCGAAGGGAGGAACCGACAATTCCTCTCCTAAGGGGAAGAAGAGAGCCACCTCTGACGACCCGGAAACCATGGTCTCGAAACGGGGGAGAAAATCCTCGTCAGAGGGTCCGGCGCTGGGGAGTTCCTCGGCCGGACTATGCCCTCAAGGGGATCAGCCCTCCAGCGAGCCGTAAGTAGAGAGAGGTTTTCCTTTTGAAGGATGAGAGAAATCTTTGATTTATATATGAGAAGATTAACTGAAATTTTACCTTGTAGCTCAGTCCTCAGCCCTTCTCAGCAGAGTTTGTCTTCGGGGGATCTTCTTCCGGAGATGATGGAGAGCGGGACGGCTCCCCCTGCCGTGCCGCCTAACAAGGCGGGCGACCCTGAGGTGTCGTTGCGGAGAGTTTCTCCGAATCCATCAGGGGCGTAATGTGGCAGTGCGGCCCCCCGAAGTTCTCTGCGTCCGGCCTTCGAAAGAGGCCATAGGACAAGTCCGGCACCATCTGGTGCTCGGCCGGAAGAGCTAAAGATTCTGCTGGGGCGAGCTTCTATCGCAGAGGAGCATCGTGCATTGATGGGCACGGTGATTGAAAGGATTTCATCCGCAGAAAACGGATTGCATGAGGCCGTCAAAAGTTTACTGACGGGTTTTGAGGTACGTTAGATAATGTACACTTTTGCCAGTTGCGCATAAATAAGATGCACCCTGTGTAGATAGCAGCCCCTGAGACTCTGCGTGTTGTCAAGAAATGATGGCACATAGAGGATCATGATCCCAGGTCTAAGGTGTCGCCTTTGAATGTAGGTGGCGAGGTGTCCGGAATCAAGCCGGACTAATGATGTGGCCGAACTAAAGCGGCAACTGGACGTGGCAGATGCCGACATCGCGCTTGTCAACAAGCGGCTTGATGAGGCTCAAGGTATGTAATTCTTCGGGCGGCGCCAAGTAAGAGGAGCTTCATGCCAATGTCTTATAATGTGTGTGCTTGACGCAGATGGTGCGGCCGCCGTGGAGAATCTTAGGGCAGAACTTGCCTGAGAGAAGGAGCAAGCCAGAAAAAGCGATGCGGCTGCCAAGAAGGCCCTTGAAGAGCTGAGAGTCGAACAGGCTGCTCATTGCCGAAGCAAACAGGAGATGGCCGAGATGGCCGAAAAGTTAAAAAGTGCTACCGATTGTTGCAGGCTTCTTGAAAAAGAAGACCAAGCAAAACAGACGAACTTAGAGAAGGCCATTGCTGATGCTAAGGACGCCCGCTCTGCGATGAGAGCTGCGAAAGAGGAGCTGCGTCAGGCCGAACAGATTGCGGCTGGAAAGCCCTTTATGCTGCGGAGGAAGTTTTGTGATCCAAAGTTTGCTCTGTTGGACCGGATGTGGAGTGTGAAGGACACCTATCTGGACTTGGCAACAAGTGCCGCTGATGCGACCGAACACTTTCGAGATCAGAAAGATTGCAAAGTGGAAAGGCTTTTCTGGTCGTAGTTTCATAATCCAGAACGTCCACTGGCAGTGGATGATCGTTTGGCTCAATGGGCCGAACTGAATAGGTTGTCCAGACTCGCCATGAAGTACGTCGTGGATCATCTGTGGCCGGGGAGATCGGAGCCAAAGAGTTATTTCGGCTTGGTGCAGCAATTCCTTGACGCGGTGCCGCGTATAAATGCAATTAAGAGGTCAGCATGCATAGAGGGCGCACGGATGGCTCTTGCCCGTGTTAAGACATACTGGGCAGAGATGGAGACCACTGTTGTTGCGTCCCGAGATTCGGACCAAAGCCGAGTACCTTCCGAGCACTATTTTCAGGAAGTTCTTCAAGGCGCTCGTGTAATAGAGACGCAGTGCTCGAAAGATGCTATGTTATGATAGCATATGTAATTATAAAGTAATATTTTGATAAACTGTAGTGGCTTATTTTATACTTGTTCCTCCAAGTATTGTAAACACCTTCTAATCGGCCGTTTTAAGATATATATATATATATATATATATATATATATATATATATATATATATATATATATATATATATATATATATATATATGTATAGAATCTGAAAGATGGCAGTCGTTGGCTTCAGCCCCCACGCACATAGTGCGGGGGTGCTCGCAGAAGATGCATTCTCACACTTAACCCAACGTCTTGGTCCTACAAAGGAGGTGATAGCGCAGCGGGCCAGGCAACCGGACTATAATGCTTTAACACTTTCACTTAGCCATAGGAGTTTGAAAATGAGACTCTTTAGGTAGCTCCTTGGTGGCAACTGCGCTCGTCCGAATTCGGGGCGCGTATGTGCCTGACCGGGAAGCGGTCCTTCGTCAAAGCGGAGGAATCCTATAGATTCCGATCGGTCATCGAGTGGCTGACCAGTCTCGCGCTACATCATGACAGTTAGTTTTCGGCTTTCTCTACTGAGGTGCTCGCCCTGGCCGAACCGGGGGCACAATCGCAGTAGTTCTCCTGGTGCTACCTTAGCCGATAGAGCGGAACATAAGGTAGCCGAACTAAGGAGCCGGGCAACCCAACATTTGACCAAAGACATGATTCGGAGCTGATGCATATAGTGCCAAAACTCGCGACGCCGAACACTCCCTAAGGTGTTCGGTCTTTATGAGTGCGGGCCAAGCAACACTCTTTATTGAAAAAAACCCTAGTGTCCAGGTACGTGCAAAAATTCTGATGTGGCCATATGCCAAGACGCCAGCCTCCTCCTTGGTTATGTTAGAAAGAAAGAACCAGGGGATGGGTAGCAACAAGAGACAGTAAAAAAGGTTTACGCAAGGTCTTAATCTAAAAAGAATCCTTTCGGACGGGTCCCTACTGCACGTCTGCGCCTGTGTCTCCGTTGTGCCGTATCCTGGACGGGCGTCGCACGACGTTTATCTGTAAAAGAGAGGAACTGAGTTCAAAACGAGTCGTGCCAAAAAAGTTTAAAATAAGCAAAGTATAAAGTAAGATATGTAAGTTTGAGCTTTATTGTCTCTTATTGTATATGCGTGGAGCCCCTTGTGCGGGGGTATATGGCTTCTAGGCCTACATCAATGACGATTTTGCACCGAACTCGTCTATCCGCGTTCGTGGTCTTTAAATGACGAGGCCATTTTGCTGTGGGGCTGTTAAAGCGGCCGCACTGTCCTTTGCTTGGGGGGCGTACTTTTAGTGCTTCCCCATTAAAGAGATCATGCCTCGTGGACCGGGCATCTTAAGCGTAAGAGATGCATAATGTGGTATTGCGTTAAATCGAGCGAAAGCTTCACGTCCCTGTAGTGCTTGATAGCGACTTGAGAACGGGACGATGTGGAAGGTCAGCTTTTCGTGGCGGAGGTTATCGGCAGAGCTGAATGTGACTGTGAGCCAGAGAAAACCCGTACAATGGGTGTCCGGACCAGGTATTACCCCTTGAAAGGAGGTTTTGCTGCGGCGGATTCTTGCTGGGTTTATCCCCATGTGCTGTATTGTATCCTGATATATCAGGTTTAGTCCGCTGCCGCCGTCCATAAGGACATTTGAAAATTTGAATCCGCCAATTATTGGATCGAGTATCAAGGCAGTCCATCCTACATTCTTGATATTCCTAGAATAATCTAGCTGATCGAAAGTGATCGGTTTTGACAACCAGTGGCAGGATCCTTTGGGGATGGGCCGTGTGGTGCGTACCTTTACGGGCACCGCGTGTTTTGTTATGTGAAGTGAGTTCACTGTTTTTACTTCTTGTGGGAAGTTCTTTTGTTTCCTGGTGCTCTGTTGTTGGGGTTCGTCCTCGTCTTCACTTGGTGTGTCGAGCCCCTTGCATTCGGCATTGAGTCTGCCTGATTGTTTGAAGACCCAATAGTCTCTGTGGGTATGGTTAGCAGGCTTCCCGGGAGTGCTGTGTATCTGACATATCCTGTCCAGGATTTTATTTAAGTTGGATGGATCGTCCCTGTTATCCTAGGGGGCGATTTTTCCTAATTTTGGCGTGAGCCTTTGAATCCGGCGTTGACTATCGTGCTCTTCGGACTTTTGTCCTTAGTCCAGCGATGGTCATAGTTGCGTCGCGGTCTTCCATTTCCATCCCTGGTTTCGGATGTACTTGGGTCGCTGGGGCCGCACGTTGTCAACCAGTTGTCCTCTCCTGCACAAAAGCGGGTCATGAGGCTTGTTAGTGCGGCCATTGTTCTTGGCTTTTCTTGGCCGAGGTGTCTGGCGAGCCATTCGTCTCGGACGTTATGTCTGAAAGCTGCTAAGGCTTCGGCGTCCGTACAGTCGAGTATCTGATTCTTTTTAGTGAGGAATCTATTCCAGAACTGCCGAGCTGATTCTCCGGGTTGTTGAGTTATCTGACTAAGATCGTCTGCATCCGGAGGGCGGACATAGGTCCCTTGAAAGTTTGCTCGGAAAGCATCCTTGAGCTCTTCCCAGCTTCCAATTGAGTTTTCGGGAAGGCTTTTAAGCCAATGCCGGGCTGGCCCTTTAAGCTTGAGGGGTAGATATTTTATGGCGTGGAGATCATCTCCTCTAGCCATGTGTATGTGGAGGATATAATCCTCGATCCAGACTCCAGGGTCTGTTGTTCCATCGTATGCCTCTATGTTTACGGGTTTGAATCCCTCTGGGAATTTGTAGTCCAGGACCTCATCGGTGAAACATAGGGGGTGTGCGGCACCCCTGTATTTGGGTATGCCGGACTCTGATGATGGCTTCATAGCGTTGCTTACGAGAGCTTGCTTTCTTGGCCCATAAATGGACCTGACTGGGCCATGATGCGAATCCTTAAGAGGGTCGCATGCCGATTTAGGTGCAGTGCCGCTTGTCGCTTTATGGGGTCGTCTATCCGACCGTGCAGCTTTTTCGTTTTTTGAATGCGAGGGCTCTGAGGCCTCTTCGTCGAATTCAGGCAGCAGCTTTCTTTTCGGATAGCTTTTAGTGCGGCGACTGTCACCGTACTTATCTGTGGCATTGATTACCTTGCTCCATCTGATCCGGAGTGCATCTTCCGCTGTTTTTAGCTTCCGCTTCTGCTTTTTTAGGCTGCGTGCAGTTGCAACGAGCCTCTCATGGAGATTTTTCTGCTCCATAGGTTTATTTGGCGTGAGGTCGTCCGGAATGCCGTTTTCGCGGGGGGAGGGATGTTCGGTTTCTCTATCCGTGTTGCCCTGTTCGGACGGTTGCTCTAAGGCCTGCTCGTCGTCTACTGGCTCGTCTTGCTCTATGGCTGTGTTTTTGTCGAGGCGGGGCTTGGGCCGGCGTTTGCGCCGACGCCTTGATTGCTTTTCGGGGGGTCGATCTCTCATCCCATCCCCTTTTTCCTCGTTGTCGCTTCCCTTAGGGGTGTCCACCATGTACACATCATGAGATGAGGTGGTTGTCCAATGCCCTATGGGCGTTGGTTCGTCGGTATCTCCTCCATCGTCATCCATGCTGTCGATGTCTTCGGAGCCGAAGTCAGGCATGTCGGTTAGATCGTCGACAGTGGCTATAAAGTGGGTGGTGGGTGGGTTTTGGATTTCTTCATCGTTCGCATCCCATCCTTGCTGACCGTAGTCCGGCCAGGGCTCTCCTGACAATGAGAGAGACTTTAGAGAATTCAGGATGTCGCCGAAGGGCGAGTGCTGAAAGATGTCTGCGGCAGTGAACTCCATCATCGGCGCCCAATCGAATTCGATTGGTTAGGGTGCGGGGGGTTCGGAGTCCGGGATGGAGTCCGGACCCTTGGAGTCACGGGTTGTGCAGAGTGCGGGGCTAGCGTTCGGCTCGATCGCTTTTGGGATCGCAGCCCCTGAGGTGATGTCCAACCGCTCATCCTCGATTGGCGCAGTGGGCTCTGAATCAATGGTCAGAACTGGTGCGTGTGCGGCCTCCAAAGCGCTGTTCGGCGGCAGAGCTATATCATGCCCATCGAGACAGTGCGGCGCGCTTGGCTGTGGCTCGAATCCGTCGAAGATCAAGTCTCCGCGGACGTCGGCCGTGTAGTTTAGGCTTCCAAACCTAGCTTGATGGCCAGGGGCGTAGCTTTCGATCTGCTCCAGGTGGCCAAGCGAATTGGCCCGCAGTGCGAAGCCGCCAAAGACGACGATTTGTCCGGGGAGAAAAGTCTCACCCTGGACTGCATTGTTGTTGAAGATTGAAGGAGCCATCGGGCCTAAAGGCGACGACACAGTGGAACTCTCAATGAAAGCACCAATGTCGGTGTCAAAACCGGCAGATCTCGGGTAGGGGTCCCGAACTGTGCATCTAGGCCGGATGGTAACAGGAGACAGGGGACACTTTGTTTTACCCAGGTTCGGGCCCTCTCGATGGAGGTAGAACCCTACTCCTGCTTGATTAATATCGATGATATGGGTAGTACAAGAGTAGATCTACCACGAGATCAAGGAGGCTAAACCCTAGAAGCTAGCCTATGGTATGATTGTTGTGTACGGAGTTGATTCTGTCCTACGGACTACAACCCTCCGGTTTATATAGACACCGGATAGGGTTAGGGTTACACAGAGTCGATTACAATGGTAGGAGATCTTTGAATATCGCATCGCCAAGCTTGCCTTCCATGCCAAGGAAAGTCCCATCAGGACACGGGACGAAGTCTTCAATCTTGCATCTTCATAGTCCTGGAGTCCGTCTGAAGGTATTGTCCGGCTACCCGAACACCCCCTAATCCAGGACTCCCTCAGATATGCTGTGGGCCGGATGACCAAGAGTCGTCGCCGCAAGCTCTACATCAATGACGCAGGCTGGGGGCCCGATGCCGGCTCAATTGAGTACGGGTACCGGGTCCCCTTTGGCGGAATCCACGTCTTCATCGGCCGGATCGGCGAGCCGAGCCCTGAGCCGGACATCTACACTGACCTCATCAAGACGGCTCAGCGTGCGAGATCCGCCCGGACTCATCCCGCCGTGAGGCGTGCCTTCGTGCGTTGCATCCATGGAGGGGAGTTTTCTGAAGGATCTGTGGATGGCGGTGAGACGGCCGTTCACTCTGACGGCGAGTCGTCCACAGGTGAGACGGATTCATTGTATCAACTACAAGATGGCGGGCTTGGGGGCTGTTCTGATGGCAGCAGTATTCCCGACCCCTTTGAGCCGCCGAACAAAGCGGAGATCTTCATGACTGGTGCGCAGCCCGCTCAAAACTCTACGGCTGCGGCTGCGATAACCACCGGATCGACAGCGGCTAGGTCAGGAGACACCACGTGCCCGCCGGCTCAGGTGCTGATGGATCTCATGGATAGGATGACGACCCTATCGACCGCCGTGGTTGAACCGGCAGACAAAGCTCAGCATGATGCGGAGGTGGCACGGTTACGTGGGGAGGTAGCTCAAGCCAAGGAAAACTTGGCGGCGGAGGACGTCCAGATGGCTGCAGAATGGGCGGCTTTGGACGCTCGGGCTTAGCAGCTTCAAGCAGAGGCTTTTCAGCTCTTGATGAATCTAAACGAATCAAACGAGGTCATGAGGAGAAGGCACCAGAAGAGTCAATCACGTATGCCCCTGACTTATGATCTGATGAGGACATCAATAGAATTGTTACACCCACAGCACCTGCTGCTATACATACTGGACCAATTACTAGAGCTCGCGCACGCCAATTGAATTATCAGGTACTTTCGTTTCTTGGTAACGATTCTAATGTTCATGAGAATATGATGCTGCCTAAATTGCATACATTTGTCTTGCTTACAAATGAAGGGCCTAGCTTGGACAAGAAAGATGAACCTTGGAACAAGTTCAAGCGTGGAGATGATGGCATGCGCAAGGGGATCCAGAACAGAGTTACAAGTGATGATTTTAGGACTTTGAAGCCACCATAAGGAGTGCATGAAGCCTTGGACGAAATATACAAGATGCCACTTCATAAATTTCGTCCAGAGGCTATTTTAGGTGTTGCGTCACCTTATTATTGGGCCAGGCCCATGTATTTTCGAAATACTTAAGTATAGGCTGTTTTTAGAGTCTGTATGTGTGGGGAAACAAGACATAGGGTTGGTTTCGGACCCCTCCTCCAAGGGCCACAAAATCCCCCCCTCTTCCTCCATATATACAGCCCTTAGGGCATCGTTTAGACTTTGGGTTTTGTTTAGATTAAAAGTTCTCCATAGCTGCAACTTCGCGTACTTCGTTTGTGTCCAACGACCAGACCAAGACATCACAGAACCCCACCTTGATCAATAAAGCTTTCATCTTATATTCGCAATATCTAGATTGCAATCTTAGTTTCTTGCTTGTTCTTTGTTTGCTCGCAGGAAACAGACCCTCGTGGTCAGGTTGATCGTGCTCCGGCGTGGTCAATAACCCTCGGAAGTTGGTTTAGCGATTGCTAAGGCACGACGTCTCGCACGTTCGTAGTCGGATCGTCAAGGTCGACTCCCACAGAAAACGATAGCCACCATCTCATTGAAACATCGGGACACCTTCGCCTCTATCAAGTGGTATCAGATTTCCAGGTTGCTCGATGAGATTTTACAGTTTTTCGTAGTTTAGATCGAGTCTGTTCTTCATACATATAGTCCACGAAAAAGCCAAAAAAAATTATGGTTAGTTCATCCTATCCGAACCAATCTGAGCCCTTGCATAATCTTTTCTGTATTTGCTTTGTTGAATTTGCGGTTGCATCGTCGTGTCAAGTTGCTGGTCTTAGCGTCTAGTACTTTAGAGTTTTGAGTTCTGTTCACAGGTTATCACGTCGCCGCTGCCATATACCACCACCACACCAACTTCCATCGTCACTGCCATATTCACCACCACATATTCACCACCAATCCGAGTCCATATACACCACCACATATCCGCCGCCATCACACTCTGAGTTCACCTGCAACATATATCCATCACCAGTCCAATTTCCACCAGATTCATCGCCGCCACTAGTCCGAGATTCCACCAGATTCATCTCCGCCACCTGTCCTAGTCCGAGTCCAGTAATTGTTGCTTTATTTTTGATTTCCAGATCACGCGATACTCCGAGTCGTGACAGAGTAGGACTCCCCAACTTTCGAGCCATCCGCAGAAGAAAAATAGTTCCAAACTCAAAATTGTTGTGGAGCAAAAAAAGAGGAAAAAAGTGCAAACAAAGTGAAAAAAAAGAAAAAAAATCAGAGTGTGCTCCTCCCTTGTTTACGTGCAGCGCCGTGATTTTGTTAGTGTTCTAGGCTCGCGTCTCTAGTATGGTCTAGCCTAGGACCAGCACAGTACCGTCGTTGAGCGTTTATTCAACTTTGCATATCTGAATTGATTATTGCTGACCCCTTTTGCTACCATATTATAAGCCTTCCCAGCTCCACATACATCTATGTCGTGCATTTGACTCTCCCTGGTAATCGCTCTATCCAAGCTTTGAGAGTTTTGACTACAACGGTTGCTGATCACCGCCTGCTGCTTGGTAAGAACTGGTAAGAATTTGAGATTTGCTTGACGGATTTTTGACTGTCCACCACTTACTAGTAGTCTGTAGGATCATATTCTTGTGTGTTTCTATTGCTGCTAACCATGGCAGGATCACCAGCCAACGAGACTGACTGGGAGAACATGACGAACAAAGAGTTACATGATAAGTTTCAGCAAATGATCAGTGGACAGGTGGAAGATGTGCTAAAAAGATTTGAAGAGGCCATGGAGAAGATAGATGGCATTGAGAAGGCGTTCGAAACAAAGCTCGATAACAAGCTTAATGAATTGCTCGCGCGTCTTCCACCGCCCGCTGCACCTGTCGCACCTCTACAACCACAACAACATCGTCTTCCAAATCAAGTGGGACGAGCACAACGTGTTCCCATTGAGCCTGGTCAAACTTCTGGTACTGCTATACCTACTGTTGGTGCTTCTGTCGCTCCTGCTGCTACTGCAGAGGTGGAGGACCATTACGAGGATGAGGTTGATCAAAATCAGAACTACGTGCAACCACCAGCACCACCACCACCAGGTCGTCCTCATGCATATCATCGCAACGGTAGGGCTACACCACCACCTGAGGTACATGACCATCTTCCTAAATTAAAATTGAATATTCCACCATTTGAGGGTAGATATGTTCCTGATATATATCTTACTTGGGAGTTAGAAACTGAACAACGATTTACATGTTTACAATATCCTGAGGAGAGACGTGTTCCTGCTGCTGTTTGTGCTTTCACTAGCTTTGCATGTGTTTGGTGGTCTGAACATTGTAGATTTTATCCTATTCCAACTACTTGGGCTTCTTTGAAAACTGCTATGCGTACTCATTGTGTTCCACCATATTATCAACGTGAATTACTTCAAAAATTGCAACGCTTAAGACAAGGAAAAAATTATGTAGAAGAATATTATCAGGAATTACAAACTGGCATGATTAGATGTGGTATTGTTGAGGAGAATGAAGCTATGCTTGCACGTTTTATGGGTGGATTAAATAGAGAGATTCAGACCATTCTAGAGTATAAGGAGTATACTAATATCACTCGTTTATTCCATCTTGCTTGTAAAGCTGAACGTGAAGTGCAGGATCGACAGGCATTGGCGCGCACTAACTTTTTTGCAGGTCGATCTTCATCATGGACACCACGTGCATCCTCTACTTCCACTCCACCAGCACCTCCATCAGGTGCCACCTCCAGCCGTGATACAAGAAAGCAGGCACAACAACCACTATCTGCCAAGAGCACACCTGCCGGACCTGCGAAGAGCTCTTCTTCTTCCATGGCATCAATAGGGCACACAAGTGATATTATTTTTCGTCGTTGTAAGGGAAGAGGACATTTTGCGAGAGAATGCCAATCTCAGTGTGTGATGATTGTTACTGAGGATGGTGGGTATGAGTCCGCCAGTGACTATGATGAGGAGACTTTGGCTCTTATTACACATGAAGAACACGGAGGAGAGGATTCTGATCATGAGACGCAATACACGGCTGCTGAAGATGCTGACATGTATGAATGTTTAGTTGCTCAACGTGTTTTGAGTGTGCAGGTTACACAAGCTGAGCAAAATCAAAGGCATAATTTGTTCCATACAAAAGGGAGTTGTGAAGGAACATTCTGTTCGTGTCATCATAGATGGAGGGAGCTGCAATAACTTGGCTAGCATGGAGATGGTGGAGAAGCTATCTCTCACCACAAGACCACATCCACATCCTTACTACATCCAATGGTTCAACAACAACGGCAAGGTTAAGGTAACAGGTATTGTTTGTGTGCATTTTAGTATCTCTACATATGCTGATTATGTTGATTGTGATGTGGTACCTATGCAAGCATGTTCCTTATTACTTGGTAGACCATGGCAATTTGATAAAAATTATGTACACCATGGTAGAAACAATCAGTATACTCTTGTTCATAAGGATAAAAATATTACTTTGCTTCCTATGACTCCTGAATCCATTTTGAAAGATGATATTAATAGAGCTAATAAAGCAAAACAGGAGAAAAATAAGAGTGAAAATCATATTGTGGCAAAAGAATTTGAGCAACAAATGAAACCTAATAATAAACCATCTAGTGTTGCTTCTGAAATTAAATTGAAAAGTGCATGTTTACTTGCCACAAAATCTGATATTGATGATCTAGATTTAAGCAAATCTGTTTGCTATGCTTTTGTGTGCAAAGAGGCATTATTTTCATTAGAGGATGTGCCTTCCTCTTTGCCTCCTACTCTCACTAACATTTTGCAGGAGTTCACCGACGTCTTTCCAGAAGATGTGCCACCGGGATTACCACCTATTCGAGGGATTGAGCATCAAATTGACTTAATTCCCGGTGCATCATTACCCAACCGTGCACCATACCGTACCAATCCAGAGGAGACGAAGGAGATTATGCGTCAAGTACAAGAACTGCTCGACAAAGGTTATATACGCGAATCCCTTAGTCCTTGTGATGTTCGTATCATTTTAGTGTCGAAAAAGGATGGTACGTCGCGTATGTGTGTTGATTGTAGAGGCATTAATAATATTACTATTCGTTATCGTCATCCTATTCCTAGGCTAGATGATATGCTTGATGAATTGAGTGGCTCTACTATATTCTCCAAAGTTGATTTGCGTAGTGGATACCATCAAATTCGTAAGAAATTGGGAGATGAATGGACAACAGCATTTAAAACTAAGTTTGGATTATATGAGTGGTTAGTCATGCCTTTTGGGTTAACTACTGCACCTAGTACTTTCATGAGGTTAATGAACGAAGTTTTACGTGCTTTCATTGGACGATTTGTGGTAGTTTACTTTGATGACATATTGATTTATAGCAAATCTTTGGAGGAACATTTGGAACATTTACGTGCTGTTTTTTATTGCTCTACGTGATGCACGTTTGTTTGGTAACCTTGGAAAGTGCACCTTTTGCATAGACCGAGTATCTTTTCTTGGCTATGTTGTTACTCCACAGGGAATTGAAGTTGATAAAGCCAAGATTGAAGCTATTGAGAGTTGGCCGCAGCCCAAAACGGTCACACAAGTGAGGAGTTTCCTTGGCCTCACTGGTTTCTATAGGCGTTTTGTGAGAGATTTCAGCACCATTGCTGCACCTCTCAACGAGCTTACAAAGAAGGATGTGCCTTTTGTTTGGGGTACCGCACAGGAAGAAGCCTTCACGGTATTGAAAGATAAGTTGACACATGCTCCTTTACTCCAACTTCCTGATTTTAATAAGACTTTTGAGCTTGAATGTGATGCTAGTGGAATTGGATTGGGAGGTGTGTTATTACAAGATGGCAAACCTGTTGCATACTTTTCTGAAAAATTGAGTGGGCCTAGTCTGAACTATTCTACTTATGATAAAGAATTATATGCTCTTGTTCGGACCTTAGAAACATGGCAACATTATTTATGGCCCAAGGAATTTGTTATACATTCTGATCATGAATCATTGAAACACATTAAAAGTCAAGCAAAACTGAACCGTAGACATGCTAAATGGGTTGAATTCATTGAGACTTTCCCTTATGTCATTAAACACAAGAAGGGTAAAGAAAATGTTATTGCTGATGCATTGTCTCGTCGTTATACTATGCTTTCACAACTTGACTTTAAAATATTTGGTTTGGAAACCATCAAAGATCAATATATGCATGATGCTGAATTTAAAGATGTATTGCAGAATTGTAAGGAAGGGAGAACTTGGAACAAGTTCGTTCTTAACGATGGATTTGTGTTTCGTGCTAACAAGCTATGCATTCCAGCTAGCTCCGTTCGTCCTTTGTTTTTGCAGGAGGCGCATGGAGGAGAATTAATGGGACACTTTGGCGTCAAGCAGACGGAGGATATACTTGCTACACATTTCTTTTGGCCAAAGATGAGACGGGATGTTGAGCATTTTGTTGCTCGCTGCACTACATGTCAAAAAGCTAAGTCACGACTCAATCCTCATGGTTTATATATGCCTTTGCCTGTACCTAGTGTTCCTTGGGAGGATATATCTATGGACTTTGTTTTAGGTTTACCTCGAACAAAGAAGGGGAGGGATAGCATATTTGTTGTCGTGGATAGGTTCTCGAAAATGGCACACTTTATACCATGTCATAAAAGTGATGATGTTGTTAATGTTGCTAATTTGTTCTTTCGTGAAATTATTCGCTTGCATGGTGTGCCAAATACTATTGTTTTAGATCGTGATACTAAATTCCTTAGCCAGTTTTGGAGATGTTTATGGGCTAAGTTGGGGACTAAGCTGCTTTTTAGTACTACTTGTCACCCCCAAACTGATGGACAAACTGAAGTAGTCAATAGAACATTGTCTACTATGCTTAGGGCTGTTTTGAAGAATAACAAGAAAATGTGGGAAGAATGCTTGCCTCATATTGAATTTTCTTACAATCGTTCATTGCACTCTACTACTAAGATGTGCCCTTTTGAAATTGTGTATGGTTTCGTACCTCGTGCACCTATTGATTTGTTGCCTCTTCCATCTTTGGAGAAGGTTAATTTTGACGCTAAAGAACGCGCTGAATTGATTTTAAAAATGCATGAGTTAACTAAGTAAAACATTGAGCGTATGAATGCTAAATATAAACTTGCTGGAGATAAGGGTAGAAAACATGTTGTGTTTGCACCTGGAGATCTTGTTTGGTTACATTTGCGTAAGGATAGATTTCCTAATTTGCGCAAATCAAAGCTAATGCCATGTGCTGATGGTCGTTTTAAGGTGTTAGAGAAAGTAAATGATAATGCATATAAACTTGAGCTGCCTACAGATTTTGGGGTTAGTTCCACTTTTAACATTGCAGATTTGAAGCCTTATTTGGGTGAGGACGATGAACTTTCGTTGAGGACGACTTCATTTCAAGAAGGGGAGGATGATGAGGACATCAATACCATTGTTACACCCATAGCCCCTGCTGCTATACATACTGGACCAATTACTAGAGCTCGCGCACGCCAATTGAATTATCAGGTACTTTCGTTTCTTGGTAACGATTCTAATGTTTATGAGAATATGATGCTGCCTAAATTGGATACATTTGTCTTGCTTACAAATGAAGGGCCTAGCTTGGACAAGAAAGATGAACGTTGGAACAAGTTCAAGCGTGGAGATGATGGCATGTGCAAGGGGATCCAGAACGGAGTTACAAGTGATGATTTCAGGACTTTGAAGCCACCATAAGGAGTGCATGCAGCCTTGGACGAAATATACAAGATGCCTCTTCATAAATTTCGTCCAGAGGCTATATTAGGTGCTGCGTCACCTTATTATTGGGCCAGGCCCATGTATTTTCGAAATACTTAAGTATAGGTTGTTTTTAGAGTCCGTAAGTGTGGGGAAACAAGAGTTAGGGTTGGTTTCGGACCCCTCCTCCCCTCTTCCTCCATATATACAGCCCTTAGGAGAATCTGATCACTGCATCGGCACGTTTGGCGCCTCTCCCGATGGAAGGCGACTCTCCGACGGCGATCGAAACGTGAATGATCCGGGAACTTCTTCAGACGGCTCTTGCGCAGGAGGAGACGTACTCTTACAGTCGAGACAACATTCATTCAACCCCTCGCCCAAGCCGGAGCCTAAGCTATAGCAGGCATATGGATTCAGCGGTCGTGTCAGCAACGCCCAGCGCCGTAACCAGCCGCGCAGGCATGACCCAGCGCGTGATGGAGCTCTTAACTTGGCTGACCAGGAGAGGATCCGCCAAGAGGCTGAGCGGGCGGTTCAGCAGGCAGCTGAGCATGCGGCTCACCAAGCTTTTCCGGTTTATCCAATGACCTCTATTGAAGCAGGTGTGACCACGAGGACTGGAGGTGTCTCTTGCTTGGTACAGGCTCTGCGTAATGAGCGCTTGCCAAAGGATTTTAAGGGGCCTCGTAAGGTTCCTAATTACACAGTTGACTTACAACCCGGGGCATGGATTGAAAGTTACGAGATGGCCATGGAGTTATTGGAGGTTAGTGACGCAGCAATGGCCAAGTACTTCACCATGATGTTGGATGGAACAGCTCGCACTTGGTTGAAGGGGTTGCCACCCAATTCCATCGGCTCATGGGCAGAGTTAAAAGCCCGGTTTATTCAGAACTTCAAAGATACATGCAAGCAACCCATGTCGATTGCGGACTTGATTAATTGGAAGCAAGAGGAAGGTGAATCTACGACCCATTGGGTGTGCCGGTTGAAGGAAATAATTCATCTGATAAGATGGATGCCGGCTCCGCGGTCTTAAAGTTGGAGAAAAATTGTCGAGTTTTTTTAGAACCGGGCATTACCCCTTTCCATTGCATAGAACGAAAATACAACCAGTTCCAAACAGAGAAAACGGGAGGAGGGAAAGAGGTAGAGCGAGTTCCCGCACTACCAAGAAACCCACCGCACTCGCTCGCCATCGAAACGAATGCTGCGGTGCGAAAACCTGAGTAGCACGAATATAAAGTCTATCCTATTACAAGCGCCAAAGATCAAGCTAAATTGATCATAAAGTTTTTGCCAGCCTGGTCAGGAACATCTCCAGGTAGAAACGCCAACAGGTAATCTGCTCGAGCCATCCATCTTCTTCAACTGCAGCACCTTGAAAGCATCAGGCACCCTGGATTGTTTGTTTGGCGGTGTCGCACATCTTCATCAGCTGCATTGTGCTAGCCCTGATCATCTCCGCACCCATACGCAGCTCCCTGGCGGCATCCCCTTGCTGTAGACCTGTCCAGTATAACAGAAAGGAGCACAGAGAAAACATAATCTCAAAAGGAGTCTTGATTTGTTTTTTTTAAGTGGCCCGATTGCGCGCCAACCATATAGCCCAACAGGTGGCCGCCAGGCCCACCGTGTAAAAAGACTTCTTCCCAGGAAGAAATTCATGACACCATAAAAAATTGTCGTTTTGAACCTTTGAAACAGAAGCTGGGGCGGCTCAAGCGTGATTGCAATGACATGGGCTAGCTGATGGCGGCTCTGGTCAAATACACCGATTCTGATAGTACCAAGGATCCCGCATCTGACGAAGAGAAGACATGGAAGGGAAAGAAGAACGGCAACGGCAAAGGGCACTAGCATAACCCGGCAAATCAAGGAGGTAATAATAAATGTAAGGCTGACCGTTGTCAGGAGTTTGTGGCTAACACCAACGCATAGGGCAACAATCAACGGCGTAAGGGGAGGCCACCTCCTTGGTCGGGCGAGTCAGGTCCCACCCTCGAGCAGTTGCTAAATGAACCCTGTCCGAGACACGGCACCCGGGAGAAGTCGGCCACCCGTCTATGGAAAGACTATACGATCATGAAGTCTTTCAAGAATTCTAACATGTTCGACGGTAATCATGGACCTGGCAGTGGCTCAGGCAGTGGCGGTTTTCATGGCCCGGGCGACAACTCAGGCGGTGGCGGCTTTCATGGCCACGTCCCTCAAAGCAATCAAGGCGGCCATAATCAGTAATCTGGCCAAGGTAGTCAGCAGCAGCAGCAATCCAGGTATCAGAGTAACCCAAAGCAGCTGAACAGTGGGCAGTATCACGTATTCACCACCAGTTTATGCAAAAGGGACCAGAAACTTCATAAGAGAGCTGTGAACGCTGTTGAACCGGTGGTTCCACGTTATTTGAGATGGTCTGAGCAGCCTGTTATGTGGAGTAGGGAAGATCACCCTCCCCGGGTTGATAATCCGGGTCATCTGGCTTTGGTGGTGGCGCCTCAGGTTGGTGGATATAAATTCACTAAAGTACTAACGGATGGAGGCAGTAGCATCAACATCCTCTATTACGAGACATTCCGTCGCATGGGGTTGACTGACAAAAGCCTCAAGACGTCCAACACTATTTTTCATGGTGTGGTGCCTGGTAAGTCGGCATATCTAGTGGGCAAGATTGAGCTGGAGGTAGCATTTGGAGATGAGCATTGTAACGCCCTCGATGCGGCTATATCTCCCACGTGTCGAAGCACGACTCAGAGGCATAACCGCATTGAAAGCAATGTCGCAAGTGAGGTAATCTTCACACAACCCATGTAATACATAAGGGAAAAGAATACATAGATGGCTTACAATCGCCACTTCACACAAATACATGAATAAAGCATTACATCATCCAAATACAATAAAGGTCCGACTACGGAACCAAAATAAGAGAAGACTACCCCAAATGCTACACAGATCCCTGATCGTCCCGACTGGGCTCCACTACTGATCAACTAGAACGAAACAACACAAAGGACAAGATCTTCTTCGAGCTCCTCCTTGAGCTTGATTGCGTCACCTGCTCGGTAATGTCGGCACCTGCAAACTGGTTTTGGAAGTATCTGTGAGTCACGGGGACTCAGCAATCTCACACCCTCACGATCAAGACTATTTAAGCTTATAAGTAAGGCAAAGGTATGATATGGAGCTGCAGCAAGCGACTAGCATATATGGTGGCTAACTTATTCGCAAAAGAGAGCGAGAAGAGTAGGCAAAAGCACGGTCGAACAACTATGATCAATAAGTGCTCCTAGAACAACCTACGTCAAGCATTACTCCAACACCGTGTTCACTTCCCGGACTCCGCTAAGAAGAGACCATCACGGTTACACACGCGGTTGGTGCATTTTAATTAAGGTCAACTTCACGTTTTCTACAACGGGACATTAACAAATTCCCATCTGCCCATAACTGCAGGCACGGCTTTCGGAACTTCCAACCCCTGCAGGGATGTCCCAACTTAGCCCATCACAAGCTCTCACGGTCAACGAAGGATATTCCTTCTAGCGGGAAGACCCGATCAGACTCGGAATCCTGGTTACAAGATATTTCGACAATGGTAAAACAAGACCAGCAAAGCCACCCAGATGTGCCGACAAATCCCAATAGGAGCTGCACATATCTCGTTCTCAGGGCACACCGGATGAGCCAGACGTCGGGTGGGCCAGCCCAGAGTTGCCCCTGGTAGCTCCGGACATCGCTCAGTTTGGACCAACACTCAGAGGAGCACTGGCCCGGGGGTTTAAAATAAAGATGACCCTTGAGTCTGCAGAACCCAAGGGAAAGAAAAGGCTAGGTGGCGAATGGTAAAACCAATGTTGGGCATTGCTGGAGGAGTTTTATTCAAGGCGAACTGTCAAGGGGTTCCCATTATGACCCAACCGCGTAAGGAACGGAAAATCCAGGAACATAACACCGATATGACGGAAACTAGGGCGGCAAGAGTGGAACAAAACACCAGGCATAAGGCCGAGCCTTCCACCCTTTACCAAGTATATAGATGCATTAATTAGATAAGAGATATTGTGATATCCCAACAAGTAAACATGTTCCAACAAGGAACAACATATCCATGTACCAACAAGGTACAAACTCCAATCTTCACCTGCAACTAACAACGCTATAAGAGGGGCTGAGCAAAGCGGTAACATAACCAAACAATGGTTTGCTAGGACAAGGTGGGTTAGAGGCTTGGTTCAACAATATGGGAGGCATGATAAGCAAGTGGTAGGTATCGCAGCATAGGCATAGCAAAAGAGCGAGCAACTAAGCAAGCAAAGATAGAAGTGATTTCGAGGGTACGGTCATCTTGCCTGAGATCCCGCAAGGAAGAAGAACAAGTCCATGAAGAAGACAAACGGACGTAGTTGAACGAATCCTCACAAACGCGACGTTACCGGAATACCGAGAAGAAGCAACACCGGAAAGAAGCAAGCAACAAGGTGAACAACCAACACATAATCATGGCATGATGCACAATCAAGTATGATGCATGTCCGGTTTAAATATGCATGGCATGGCAAAGGGCACAAACAAAACTACAAGTTAAGTGGAGCTCAATATGCAACGAGTTGCATATTGACTGAACACCACATCAATTATTTAGTTTACTCTCAGTTAGGTACTCAACAATATTAAATGTTGATTAACATGGCAAGAGATGAAACATGAGTAGAAAACATAGTTAGGCATTTTAAATGAGGCCGGAAACATCAAACAACAATTCCGGTAAAACCCCATATGTTTTTAGCAAATTTATGCAAACAACAATTTAAACATTCTTGATGTTGTTATCATGATGCGGATGACATGCTCAAGTTTTATGCAATTTTAAGAAAAGTTGACAAGAGCATATTAAGAAGCATTTGGTCGCCATGGCGGAATAAAAGGGGTGTCATGGCAACTACAACGGAAATGGTGTCACGGCAACATTCCGGGTGATCCGACAACTCATTGAGATGTCGGTGCAAGAGAAAATGTGGATGAACGGATCATGCAAGGATGGTGGGGTGATCCCGGATACCGGGTTTCCCATGGGTCGACGGCATGGCAACCGAGGAGGAACGACTAACGTTCACGGGTGAAAACAACAACTAAACATGCATCTCATACAACACATGCTTTCGTCCACGGGTCATCGTCTCGGCGGTTATACCTTCCAGGTGCATTCTTGGAGCGGTTCGGGTTCATAGAGGAAGTAGTCGTCCACGGCGACGGTAGTTGTACATGGGCCTTCAGCCATGGAAGTAGTCGTACAACGTTTTCGTAGAGGGACTTGATGAATCCGAGTAATTTGGGTTCGACGGTGGTCGTTCACATCCATAGTCGCACAAGGTTCCGTAACTGTTCGGGGTCTCGGCGAGGAACTCGGTGTTTCGGTGTGATGTAGGGGTACAAGTCGAAGGTCGTCGTGGTACTTGGTGTAACATAGGTCTCCAGGGTCGTCGGGTACACGTTCACATTGTAGCCGTACACATCGAGGGTCTTATCGGAACCTCGTCAACGTTCGAGATCCACCTTGACGATCCGAAGAGGTACTTGGCGTCATGGTACTTGGGTCTTGGCGGTTCGTCGTGTAGTCGTACATGTATCATAGAGGAACTTGGTCTTGCGAAGAGGTACTTGACGGTAGTGGTACTTGACGCGTTCGAGGGTCGTTCATGTCATGGTACTTGGCAAAATCATCGGAGAAGGTGCTTGACGGTCCAGATACGGTTCTTGGTGTCTCATCCTTGCTGATCCAAAACACACGCGAGACGGAAGGCCTCTGGTGGGCAGCAGCAAGGCAGGGACGGGAGGATCCGACCCAACGCGACCGGATCTGGCGATCTCCAGTGACGAACGTAGCAGGGCGGCGACGTGATGCTTGACAGCAAGGACTTGAAGCAGGGAGGAGGCCACGGCAGGAGGTCGGCGACGTGGTGGAGCAAGGTAGGGGCTCCGGTCCACTGCTGTTGTTGACGCCGGCACCGCAGACGAGGCAGGGAGACGGCGCGGCGCTCGCCGGAGATAGAGCCGGCGGTGGAGGGCAGTCCTGGTGCGGGCACCATGGCCGGAGGCGAGGAGGTACTTGGGCGGCGGGAGGAGCAGCTCCGGCAGGGCGAGGGACTCGGCGACACGGACTTGGGGCACCAGCAATGGGTGACGTCTGCGGGCGCAGAGGACGACGGCTACAGGCGTGGGTGCTCGAGGAGAGGCCGAGGGCGGCTGGAACCAACCAGAGGCGACGCCCTACGGCGCGGGGACGAGGCAGGAGGCGGCTCGGTCTGCGGCTCTCGGATGCTCGGGCATGGGCGGAGCCGGCGCGAGGAAGAGTAGCCTGGCTTGGCTCCCGCTTGAGGTGGCCTTCCTGGAGGAGCTCGGCGGCAGCTGTCGCAGGCCGGCGCGGCAGAGGAAAGGGAGGCCCGCGTGAAGGGAGAGCGACGGGGAGGCATGGGCGAGGAGATCCATGGATCGGGACGGGGGTGCAGCGCTGCTCTCTCTCTCTCTCTCTCTGACGGCGCAGGCATAGGAGGAAGGGATCGAAGGAAGGGGAGAGGTGTCGAGGGAGGAATCGGGCTCTAGATTAGGTTTAGGGATTTGGTGGGCTAAGGGAACGGGAGGATGTTTTGGTCCGGCCTAGAGGAGAGGCCCAAGTGGCCAGCAGAGCAGGCCGCCTCTCTCTCCCCCTAGACTATTTTGCTTGTTTAACAAAACAAAAAAACAGAGAGTTAAGAAATGCAGAGAGAAAAAGGAGAAGAATTTGAGCAGGACGCCAATTTTCTTGGACTCATAAAAAGGATCTTGAGCCAAGAAAAATAGGAGTGGGCATGAAAGAAAGATTAAATTCAAATTCCTTTGAATTTAATTCAAATGGTTTCAACTAGGACGGGTTTGAGAAGTGTCCAAAAATGATCAGGAATTTTGTGGAGATCGGGAAAGCGATGAAAGAAAAATTATGGGCAAAGTTTGAGGTCTAAACTTGAAGTAGAAAAAAATACATGGAATTACTTGGCAAGTGTGTTATGATGATTCCAAATTAATGGAATATTTAATATAGCCCCCTAATATTGGGAGGATATGTTATAAATAGAATCACCACGTGAAATCCCTCGGTTTAAATGGATCAAAGATCCATGCCATTTATTTAGTTGAGTTAAGAAAAGAAATGACATGATGGCATGATGACATGATGCAATGCACATGATGCAATGATGAATGCAAAGAACCAAACAAAATCACACGACGAAACCCGGAAACCCTGGAAGGCATCTGAAACTCCAGTCTTGGGGCGTTACAACACTCCACCACTACGAGAGGATCTCGTCCCGAGATCTAGGATGGCACCGGAGGGAAAACGGAAGAGAAAGAGAAGAGGTAAAACTAAGTTGCTTCTTTGACAAACAAGTGAAACCAAAGAACCTTGAAAAGGTTAAGCCATTTCGAGAAAAGAATACAACGGAGAAGAACGAAGTTGAAAGCACTCCGTTAAGGAAGAGGAAAAGAAAGAACCGATTCGGGTAGCACTTCGGTTGATAAGAGATGAAAGACTTGATAAAATGAAAGAGCTTGAGCAAAAGGACACAACACTCCGGTTAAATGGATAAACCAAGAAAAGAACACGATCCTGACAAAACAAGAAGATGGGTTGAAAAGAGCAACATCACAAAGCCTCCGGAACAAAAGTAAGAATGAAATGGGATGAACGAAGGGAAACAAGATCGGGAGCACGCTTACAACAAAAGCTAGAACGGAGTTGTTGGAAAACCAACAACGAAAAGAATAAGCTTGATATGGTCTTATGGAATACATCTCAAATTATGAGGTGACAACTTGCCACTCACGGAAAAAAAATTGGATTGGTATGAACAAGGAGACGAGAAAGCTTATTTCACCGGAAGGATGAAAGAAGAACTTGGGTCCTTTATAAGCACCATAGATAGCAACAATCCTTAGGGAAGGCTTTAGGTGAAATATAACCCCAGATAATTCGAAAGAAGAGATTGATGGATTTAAAATATCTCATACTTGATAACTTGTGAATCACGAAGCACGAAGGGAAATTATCAACAATGACATAACCCCACCTCAAAAGATAAGGGAGAACAATTGCATTCCGGATTGCAAGATGAAGAAAAACTTGAGCTCCTCTCAAAAGAATCTCAAAGAACACTTCAAGAAGGAATTAAATCCTTGATGAACTATCACGTAGAACCTCCATGAAGAACTCCGGTAACAAAAGAATAACAAAAATAAAGAGAAGTCGGAAACACAAGGTGAAACCTTGTAATGATTTAGATGGATCTCCGTGATAATTAGAGCTTGGAACTCCGGGAAAGAAATGATAACGCATCTCGAACCGAGAATGTGAAATGAAGAACCACTCCGGAAAGCAGGAAAAGAATAAACTCGATGAAACAAGAATAAGAATTACATTATGCTTATCCTTCATCAATTAAATTGATGACAAACAATGGATTTGGCACACTACTTATTCTCATGGAAAGGATGAAGATAGATATGGCGTAAACTTAATGGACCACCGGTAGGATTGAAACAACGAATGAATTGATATGATGAAGAAGGAAGAGAACTCTTGAGCAAACCACCGTAAGAATTGAAAAAGAACGTATAAACATGAAGAAACACCGGGAAGGACTAGCAAATAAACGAAAATGCTTGAGAGAATTTAGATATAAGAGAACGAAGGGATCATGAACTGATTAGAGAATATTTGAATGATGCACCGGTAAGATTGGAGAATGATAACTGACAGCTAAGAATGAATAAACCTGAATTGATGGACTCCGGATAACAAACTGAGAAGACTCTTGAATTGCTCCGGATAGGTGAAAATAATTCTCACAATCGAAAATAATTATGAGAGGATGACATCAAGCTAGAATGATGAATCTTGAAGAGAAAAGAGCAAGATTGAGATAAAAATTCTTCTTCGGTCTTCAAATGCAGAGAATGATGATGAGAAACACCACCATGAATTGTTGAGACACTCCAGAATGAAAATTTAGAAATGTTGAACCAACAATGAAAAAAATTGAAAGATCTTGGGGAGAGACATTTGACTCATGATAATTCATTCATACGTCAAACTTCGAAAAGGATTTGAGAGTAACTCCATGGAAGATTAGAAGAGTCAGGTAAGATCCTGGGAAAAGACCTGTGGGTTAGGGCCCACTCAAAAGATACACCGTTGAAAAGATTACTTGAAAAGGAGATAGCACCGGTTGAATTAAATGGCTTGAATGAGATAACAACCTCGAGATATCTTGGACGGATTGATAATGGAGACACAAATCTTTTGAGATATCTTCAGCACTCCGGCACAATTGAATAGCAAGAAATGGATGATTAAGAGGAGCACCGGCAAGAGAAAGTATTGAAACGAGGAAAAGGTATGATCAACAAAACTTAGAGTGTGAGGAAGGTGATGCTGCTTACGCAGAATCTGTTTGCGCGACGGAGGAGTTAAAATTTTATAAAGACAACGTTGACCCGGTAGACATGACATCTTTGAAGAAGCCAACTACGGAGCATGAGCCGGCGCTGAATTTTAAGTCAATGGACGATACCAAAATGATTGATTTTGTGCCTGGCGACTCATCCAAACAATTCATTATCAGTGCTAACTTGGATCCCAAATAGGAAAGCATGCTCATAGAGTTCGTCCATGAGAACCGGGACATCTTTGCATGGATGCCTTCTGACACGCCAGGTGTACCGAGAGAACTTGCTGAGCACACTCTCAATATTTATCCGAAATTTAAACCGGTCAGGCAGTTTCTTCGGCGGTTCAACGAGGTAAGGCGCAAGGCTATTGGAGAAGAGGTGGCCCGGCTCTTGGCGGCCGGGTTTATTGTTGAAGTTTTTCACCCAGAGTGGTTGGCTAACCCAGTGCTTGTGCTCAAAAAGAACGGCACTTGGCGTATGTGTGTGGATTACACAGATTTAAACAAGGCTTGTCCGGTTGATCCTTTTGCTCTCCCTCGTATTGATCAAATCATTGATGCTATGGCGGGTTGTGAGCGTTTGATTTTTTTGGACGCTTATTCTAGCTATCATCAGATCAAGATGGCAGTTAAGGACCAGGAGAAAACGGCTTTCATTACCCCGTTTGGAGCCTTCTGCTATGTGTCTATGCCTTTTGGGCTTAAGAGTGCCCAGGCGACTTATCAGCGGTGTGTGCAGAACTGTCTTCATAATCAGATTGGGCGTAATGTTCATGCTTATGTGGACGATATAGTGGTGAAATCCAGAGAGAAGGAAACTCTGGTAGATGATCTGAAGGAAACCTTTGATAACCTCCGGGTCTACAAGATGATGCTTAACCCGGCTAAGTGCGTTTTTGGAGTTCCAGCTGGCAAGCTTTTGGGTTTTTGGTGTCTAACAGAGGCATTGAGGCTAACCTAGAGAAAATCAAGGCAATTACGTCTTTGGCTAAGCCGGCGTGCATCAATGACGTTCAGCGGCTGGCGGGTCATGTCGCGGCTTTAAGCCAGTTCATAAGCCTGTTAGGTGAGAAGGCTATGTCGTTGTATCAAATGATGAAGAAGACGGATGATTTTGTCTGGAGTGATGCTGCTAACTCTACCTTTGAAGATCTAAAGAGACAGCTCATCGAGCTGCCGGTTCTTGCTGCTCCCATTGAGAAGGAGCCACTGTTGTTATATGTGGCTGCTAACACACGAGTTGTCAGTGTGGCCATTGTTGTAGAGCGCAAGGAGGCTGGCAAGGAATATCCAGTTCAAGGGTCGGTTTACTACGCCAGTGAGGTGCTCATTGAGTCCAAGCAGAGATATCCACATTGGCAGAAGCTTGTTTATGGGGTGTTCATGGAAAGCCGGAAGCTTAAGCATTACTTTCAGGGTCATCCTATGACTGTGGTTAGCTCTACTCCTTTAGGAGATATTATTCAAAATAGAGAAGCCACAGGACGAGTCGCCAAGTGAGCCATTGAACTTGGGTCTCATGGTTTAAAGTATGTGCCACGTACTGCCATCAAATCTCAAGCACTAGTGGACTTCATTAACGATTGGACGGAGTTGCAGATACCTGAAGAGAAGCCAGACAACACATATTGGACGATTCATTTTGATGGGTCCAGACAGTTGGAAGGCTCGGGGGTTGGAGTTGTTTTAACTTCTCCTCGAGGTGACAAATTTTGTTATGTGTTGAGATTGATGTTTCCTTGTACTAACAACACAGTTGAGTATGAGGCTCTACTCCATGGTCTTCGAATGGCTAAACAAATGAGTTTAAGCCGGGTACGGTGCCTTGGCTACTCAGATTTGGTGGCTCGGCAAGTATCAGACAAGTGGGATTCCAAGGACCCTCTCATGGCGGCTTATCGCCGTGAGGTTGACGCTGTTGCTGGACACTTCAAGGGTTATCAAGTGGAGCACATTGACCACAGAAAGAACGAAGCGGTCGATGCTTTAAGCTGGTTGGGATCTCAGCGTAAGCCGGTGCCGCCTAACACTTATTTAGATGTTCTGCATAACCCTTCTGTCAAGTTGCCTATAGAGGAAGACTTGACCGTTCCAGACCCGGAAGCACAGTTGGTGGCGGCTCTTCATGTCATTCCAGATTGGACAGTGCCGTATTTGGCTTACATGACTCGGGGCGAGTTGTCGGAGGATGAGACCTTGGCTAGACAGATAACCCGGCAGTCTAAGTCAATGACATTTTCCAATGGTGAGTTGTATCATCGCAGTGCCACCAGAGCATTTCAACATTGTGTTTCTCCTGAAGAAGGCCAAGAAATTCTTCGTGAGATCCATGAAGGGGATTGTGGCCATCATGCCGGGTCAAAATCTCTTGTAGCCAAGGCCTTTCATCATGGTTTTTACTTGCTGATGGCTCACGCTGATGCGGAGGATTTGGTCAGTAGGTGTGATGGTTGTCAAAAATTTGCACGACGAGCGCACATGTCGGCTCAAGAATTGTGGATGATTCCAATTACTTGGTCGTTTGCAGTTTGGGGGCTCGATATGGTTGGACCTTTCAAAAGATCCAAAGACAAAAAGACACATCTTTTGGTGGCAGTTGACAAATTCACAAAATGGGTTGAGGCAGAGTGTGATGCAGCCACAACAGTTCAGTTCATGAAAAAGGTGATCTTTCGTTTTGGCTTTCCCCACAGCATTATAACTGACAATGGTACTAATCTGTCCAAAGGTGCTATGGAGGAATTTTGTCAACGTGAGCATATCCGGCTTGATGTTTCGTCAGTAGCTCACCCCCAATCCAATGGTCAAGCTAAGAGAGCAAATCAGGAAATCTTAAAAGGTCTCAAGCCTCGGCTTATGGTTCCTTTACAACGGATGCTGGATTGTTGGGTAGAAGAGTTACCTCAGTACTATGGAGCATCAATACCACCCCTAACAGGTCTACAGGTTATACGCCTTTCTTCATGGTTTATGGAGCAGAAGCAGTCCTGCCCAGTGACATCCATCATGACTCACCCCGCGTGGCGGCTTATGTTGAAGCTGATAACGAACAAGCCCGTCAAGACGTGCTTGATTTATTAGATGAAGAGCGAGACTTGGCAGCGGCCCGCTCAGCAACTTACCAACAGGACCTGCGTCGTTATCATAGCCGCCGGGTTAAGACAAGAACCTTTCAAGAAGGTGATTTGGTGCTCTGGCTCATCCAGAATCAGTCTGATGCGCACAAGCTATCCCCACCTTGGGAAGGACCCTTTGTGGTCAGCAAGAACTTGAATAACGGGTCATACTACCTTATCGATGTTCGAGAGCACAAAGACTCACGTAAGTCGGAGGAAGAGACCCGCCGGCCATGGAATATTGCTCATCTTCGGCCTTACTACACTTGAGCCACCGGCTCTCATAATGTACATACTTTGACATTGTATATATTATGATAAGTAATAAAACAGGACCTCTGTCCTTTTCATCTTCAATAAACACATATCTTTATTATTCTAATTATTCAATGACCAGTTGGGGGCTGATCGTATTTGAATCTAGCTTAACCCTCTCGGTCCGGATCATGATCATATTCGAATCTAGCCGTTAAACCTTATGGTCACTAGGGGGCTTCTTGTTCAAACATAGGTCGTATTCAAACCAAAGAGAACATAGATGTCGGTACCCTTTTGATCGGTGCACTGCCAAACTCACTAGGGGGCTTCCTGATCGTATTCGAATCACAGCTCAACCCCTTTTTGGGTTTGACATTGGTCGTATTCGAATCAGCATCGTTAAAAGACTATCAAGGTCATTTGGGGGCTTCCTGTTCAAACATAGGTCATATTCGAACCAAAGAGAACATAGTTGTCGGTACCCTCTTGATCAGCGCAACGCCAAAGCCACTGGGTGCTACATGATCGTATTCAAATCCTAGCTTAACCCCTTTGGTCTGGTTTACTGATCGTATTCGAATCATAAGCCTCCAATTTTTTTTCTTAAATTCTTGATTTACATCGTTCGAAAGATACTCTTTTGTTTTACTGTTTTTTGTTGTCTCGAATCTAACTGTAAGTATGGTTTCAATTTAAACCGGCTCGGTTATTTGACTATGAATTGCCAAGGTATAACAGTCATCAGGCATATGGAAGTATTGACTTCTAAAAAGATTGGATCGTCACCCTTATTGTCTGGGTCACATAAGCCGGCAGTCCAGAATCAAAGAACACAGGTATGACATTGCCGTTCATAAACAGACTTATCTGTGTTTTTCTTTAATCAAAGGCTTTCCAACCTTATTTATCCTTACACCTAGCCCTAATTATTCTGTTATGGTAATTTCATAGTTATGTATTAGGTGTTTTCACCCGTCCAGTGACAAACCGCCAGGACAGTTTCTCATCTTTTACATACAGGAACAGATCCAAACACTACATATATGATAAAGGATATAAAAGCATATATTGACATGATAGACAAAAATGTCGTATGCAGTATGATATGCACGACGGCATAGGCAGAACATGCAGTTTTTCAGCTAGCCTATTACAAGGCGTTGGGAGCCCAAAAGGTTAAAACTGTTTTTCTCCTAAGCAGATGTTAAGCTAAGGCTAGTTCATTAAATCTTAGCCAGATTATTTCGATGGTCACGACTCCTCCCTTGCTGGTTCATCTTCCTCCACTGGTTGGAAGCTAGGCTTGGACCAATCAAAGCCATGAAGAGCGACGAACTCAGCTTCATCATCAATTAGACCAGACGGGTCAATTTCTAGTGCAAAGGTGTGTTGGCGAACCGGCGGTATGAGACCTGTCACTTTATATGAAGGAGTTGCCATCTTTTTATTCTCCAGGTCAAAA
Source organism: Triticum dicoccoides (assembly GCF_002162155.2). NCBI lineage: Eukaryota > Viridiplantae > Streptophyta > Magnoliopsida > Poales > Poaceae > Triticum > Triticum dicoccoides. Next base: position 301,116,353 of record NC_041390.1, on the reverse strand, counting down.
CCCGGCTGATATTTATCAATATTGGTCCCGTCGCCAAGGATGGTAGCATGAGGACGAACTCCCCTCACACAAGAAGCAAAATCATCTTGATCAAACGGAGTCTCGTCTTCCTTAAGGCTGGGATACCCCTTGGCTACATCCGCCGGGTCTAGCTCCAGCACCTAGGCTTTGGAGCGGCTTAGAGCAGTTAGGGCTTCGGCTCTTGCACAAGACCGCTTGACTTATTGGAATCTGGCGGGTAAGATAGATAATTTCTTCAAGACATCACTCAAGAGGTTTGGTCCTTGGTTGGCTGGGGAGATAATGGCAAGTGCCCGTTGAGCTCCAGTGTACAGTTGCTCCACCAGGGTGTAAACCGCCTTGAGTTTTGACAAGATGTTTTGGCTCAGATTGCTGCTCCATGGACCTATGAGTATTGTAAAAGGTTAAGCAGGCGGTTTATATTTCTGGCAAAAATAGATTTAAGTAAATAATACAACGACTCACCAAAGATTGCAGAGACCATCTGAGACACACGGTTTTTTAACCCGGTGAGCTCCGTGGTAACCTCCTTGAGAGCCGCCTCGGCTGTCTCAGCATGTTGTATTAGCAAGGTTTTTTCATTGACCCAGGATTTTTTCTCCACATCAAAACTGGTCTTCAGTCTCTCTACTTTAGATAGGCTCAACTGGAGTTTGGAGTTAGCATTCTTTATCTCAGTCTCTTGAGACGCCAACCGGGTCTTTGCATCAGTCAATTGAGAACCCAATTCAGTTATGGCGGTCTACAGACATGCACAGGTGTCAAAAATTTATTCCAATAAAGGTCATAATGATTAAAGTCCCAAGTGCTTTGCAACGCAACACCACTCGGCACTTGGGGGGCTAATGTCTGCCAAAACAATTTTTTAAATGCAAAAATGACTCTTCTATGATTAAAGTCCCAAGTGTTTTACAAGTAATTACGCTTGGCACTTGGGGGCTAATGCATGCTATTCAGAAAGTTTTTCATCTTGAGCCGGATAACAATATTTGTTTGGACTGATTCAAGACGTTTATGAAGTTAAGTACCGAATTAAGCCAGCCCTTGGGGACTACAGGTGCGAATTTATACTAGTCCACTGGACTTAGGGAAAATCTAAGACAAAGCATCAACCTATATCACAAGTCTACAGATCATTCAGGTTCATCATAATCCGGAGACTTGGGGGCTGGCAGAGCATAAGTAAACTAATGAAAGCCGGAAAGCATACCTCATATTTCAGTTGCAGCTATTTGACCATCTCAATTTCAGAGTCACGGCTAGAATGCACATGACTGAGGTATCCAGATAGCACATCACTAATACTCAGGTGAGCATAGTGAGAGACTTCAAACCGGCCAGTATAGTTGGATTGCCTGGCTCAATGAATCTACTACTAGTAATTAGAATGTCATTGTCAGAAATCGCCGGTGGGTTAGCTGAGCTGGACGGCCCGATGGTAGATGGATTGAGAATGGTCTCATCAACTGACGGCTCAGGAAGGTCTGATTGAACGTTGATAGCAGGGTCTTCTGGTGCTTCAGATTGTTCAGGAGCGGCAGTTGGTATTGCCGGTTCAGCGGCTTTCGGGTCTTCCGCCGGCTTAGCCACCTTGGCTTTCTTGGGCTTTGCTTGACCGCTAAGAAGAATTTCATGAGTCAGTATAATGATACAGAATTAAAGATGCAGAAGAAAGATAATTTTCTTTACCCAGGGGCAGTCTTGAAAGACGGAAGTTGAGTTTGTGAAGAATCTCCAGAAGAACGAGAAATCTCCTGCAAAAGTGACATCACAGTTAAGAGAGCAAGGAAATAGATTCATTGATAAAAGCAAAAGTCAAAGGCGAAAGAAACCTCATTCTGTCGTTTCCGAGGAGTTTTCGATAAGCCGGAGGGCAGTTCATTATCTTCACTTGTCCGGGCCTGACGGCGCTTCTCATGTTGTTGTTTTTTCAAAAGAAAATTTCAAAAGAAAATGAGGATCCAAATAAGCCAAAGGGTGTGAAAACCTTACTTTCCGGGTTACTAGTCGAGGTTTCTGCCTTGGCAAAGGTTCTGAGTCGGAGGAAATAGTTACCTCTTCTTCTACAGCCTGGCTGGCCCCCGTGTCGTCCTGGCATAGTCAGTGTCAATAAGGTTGTTAAAAAGCAAGCCAAGAGAGTCAAGGGATACCTCCAACTCAGAAACATCATCCAGCTTGAACATATCAGAGGCAGTTCTTTTCTTCTTGGATTTTTGGGTTATCTTCTTGGCGGCTATGGCTGCGGCTCTAGCCTTCTTGGTAGCTTCATGATCATATTTGGCCTTCCAAAAGTCAGATTTGGCCTGTACGCAAATAACAGGTTAAAAGTCATGCAAATACTTAACTACTGAAGGAAAAAGGGGGTCAAGGGGATTTACCTCTCGTGCCGGGTTAAGTTTGCAGAAAGGATTCAATCCAACTTTACTGCAGTCCTCGTATTTACTGTTTACGAGGGTGGTTGACATTTCAATACTGGCCTCTTCAGCCAGTTGTACAGAACTGTGATGCAGAGGGTCATCTGGTCCTCCGGCATAGTTATACATCAAGTCACAGCGGTGGCTCAGAGGGATGACCCGCCATGCGATCCAACAACGGATCAAGTCAACTCCAGTTAAGCCGTTTCCCAACAAGGCTTGAATCCTTTTGATGCTTGGGATGAGCTTCTTACATTTAGCGGTAGTAAGCTTGTCAGGAAGTAGAAACTTAGAGTCAAGACGCTCCGTGCGATAACCCGGTGTTGGTTTTTCATCAGGTGGCAACGTGTATTTGCAATAAAACCAAGTTTGGTTCCAATCCTTGGGATGACTTGGTAACACTACTAAAGGAAAGACGGCACCCTTTCGGCACTGAATCGAAATTCCACCAAGTTCCAGGCTAGGGCCGTTGGTGTATTCATTCTGGCGGTTCAAATAAAAATACTCTCTGAAGAGTTCAACAGTAGGTTCTTCTTGAAGGTAAACCTCGTAGAGAACTTGAAAATTGCAGATGTTTGATATGGAATTGGGTCCAAAATCTTGTGGATGAAGCTTGAAAAAATGCAAAACATCTCTGAAGAATTTTGAGCCAGGTGGTGAAAAAACCCGGTTCATATGATCAGTAAAGATGATGACTTCACCATCTTTAGGCTGAGGTCGTTCTTCGGCCGGGTCAGGGGCGCGATAGGACATAATGTTCTTCTCTAGTAAATATCTGATGGTGACAAAATCCTTCAAAGTGTCATCAGTGACTGTGGAAGGGACCCAGTTGCAGACTGTTGGCATCTTTGATGGCATAATGAAAAAGGATAAGCTGAAAAGAAAGTAATTTGCCGTTTCAAATTAATTGGTGGAATTACAGGTTAATAATTATAGTACAGATGAGTAATGGCGGCTTAAGTAAGGGCTAATGGTATATGAAGGAAAAATGAGCCGGCATGATAAGCCGCCATGACTAAAGATATTTGAAGGTTGCCTAAGACAAAATTGGCTAAGTACTGAGATAAACAAGTTTCACCAGCTGTTGTTGCTATTTTGGATCAAGATGGTTCAAAAAATAAAAATAAATCTAAACCTAAAAAACCAGCACAGAGGAGTTCATCAGTTCTAAGGAGGCCTTTGTACAAGAAAAAGGGATCTGCTAGCATCTAAAATGGATGCAAAACAACTACCGCATGAGTTCCATACTTCTTTTAGATCAAAGGAGGATGCGGTGGAGAAACTACAAAGATTCTGCGATGAACAGCGAAGAACACAGGAAGAACTCGCAAACCCTAATGCATATCTAAGGTGTGGGAAAGCAAGGACTTACGGACGCAGATCTACTGCGTTGGATCGTCGCCGTTCTTAGGACAAACTCAGGTTGATGCAGCGGCCAAGGTTGAGGACGATGGTGAGCGTTGCGGCGGCGGCGGAGTTCGAGCATTGGAAGTTGCGAGAGGAAGAAGACGATGGAAAAGGGGGAGAATGAGAAGAAGACCGGTCGCGGCTATTTATAAGGAAAGACTGATAAGTAAGCGGGAAAAACGAGGAGGCCGAAACATGGTTATCCAGCTACCCAGGTGCCTGTAGTGACCGGATTTTCAGGATATTAATTTCCCAGAAAATGGCCCCTGTGTTCACCAGCCCCAGGATTACTGTTAGCTGATGAGACACCAACTTGATACAGAAACTCCAAGCAAAATACAAAATGTGTAGTACAGGACCATTCTGGCCTATGAGTACAACAAATGGTTTCTAGTGATTGATGGCGGAAGCGGTTTGCGGTTCATCAGCGTCTATGGGACTCCATTTCCCACAGGAACAGCTGACTTGGATAACTCATATCTTCGCGAGCCTGCTATCACCATTGCGTAGGTTCCGGGGCTATCATCGCAACGCTCCTCTCCATGCAAGAAATCTGGCCAAGACAATAGCCAGGGACAAGCCAGTGAGTACTTTGAATGTACTCGCAAACATTATGAACACAGATATAATATAACAAATGATAATCATGCTCTGAAATATTCTATGATCACAACGTCAGTCACAAAATAAAAATCCATGATGCACGTAAGCAAGTTTTTCATATACAACATGAATATGCAATAAGGGAGTAGAAATAGAATGCACCGATCAGGTGTCTGAAGCGACACCTCGAAAGGATAATAATATAAAGCATGCCTCAGTCCGGCGTCTGAGCGACACCACATAAAGGGCTTATAAATAAAAGAAATACCAAGCATGCCACAGTCGGACGTCTGTGCGACACCACATAAAGGGCTTATAAATAATTTAAATAACAGGCATGCCACAATCGGGCGTCTGAGCGACACCACATAAAGGGCTTATAAATAATTTAAATAATAGGCATGCCACAGTCGGGCGTCTGAGCGACACCACATAAAGGGCTTATAAAAGAATAATCACAATGAATATCTAGGAGGTAGAACCATCCCAGGGATACTCAATAATTCAACTAATGTAAGTGGTTAGTCCACAATAATAATAATCATAGTCATCATGAGTCACAAGTCACGATCCATGTTCTGGTTTAGCAGTTTTTCCTCCAAAGACCGACACTTGACCCATCCCAGATTGTAGTCCTTAACCATGGACACGGCTATTCGAATAGATATAATCTCTGCAGAGGGTGTACTCTTTACCCACGAGTAACGGATTCCTTTAGTCCATCAGGACTAGTTCCGTCTACGGTCTTTTAATTGAAAACACACCTAACCGCACACACCAGCCTAACTTACCGGTGTCTAGAATCACCCACGACACCCGTTATGCGAAACTCTAAGTGGGGAGGCTACAACCTCGATTAGCATGGGATCACAAAATTTATAACGCGCGCAAACTAGGGGAGCTACCCCCTCGGCTCCAACCGGAAACACCCATGCCCCCGGACCAGGTGGCATGCCTACCGGATGCAGCCGGTATCTTCCACCATGGCCTCTCTGTACGGTGTGTGCTAGGAAGGGGTTGACAGCTTACTGAACCGTACCCTACCTATGGCAGGACCAAGTGGTAGCACGAAACAAGTATGGGGGTTACTGGAACAAGACTCGATCTATGGTCGACTCAGGAGGTTAAAGAATTTCCTGCATGATAAGCATAAGAAATATATTTCACACCAATCAGACAGAATCACCACTCATCATACCTCACCATGCCTTACCGGACATAACCCTCTCGACGAAGAATTAGAGACCAGCTCGTGTCTACCCAAGACAGAGACTTTCCCGGATTCCTTCCGGTAGGCATGAAAGGCATACGAGGGTGATTACTATCAGAAGCATATCAAAATCCCAATAGCAAGGAATCCTCATTATGCATTCATGAATATGATCACAGCACCACATAAAATACCGAATACTTCACGTCGAGGTGGTGTCGTAATCGTATCAAACAACACACAACAATATTATGCCAGGGTTCAGAATGCTTGCCTTCAAGAGTATGCAAGTGGGGGTGCACTTTTTGGAAGTTGCTTCCCTCTCCAAAAATCCTTTTTAAGAAAATTTCAAATTAACACATAGTTACAAAACAGTACAAAAAAGTTGTTTGTAAAATTTTCAAATAAATATGAAAATAAACTAGACAAAATTTGTGAAACAACAGAAAAAGAATCAAATCAATTGGACTTATATTTAAGAAGTTACAGCCAGTCAAAGTTTAGTCAAAATCTGTTTTTAATAAAAATAAGAAAAAGAAAACGGTTCGGGGAGTAATACGTTTTCAAACAAGAGGAAGCGTACTCTAGGTTTTACGCTTCCACTAAAGCCAGCGTGGGTCATCGCTGGGTCACTGACAGTGGGTCCATCGGGCCCACTGGTCAGGTTTGACCAGTCGCCCGCGCCTTCTTTCTCCTCTGGCCGAGCAGAGGTGGAGCTTCGGCGATTGCCGCCGACGAACGGCGGCTCCCCATGGGATTCCGAGGGCAGGGATGGATCCGCCAGTCCAGGGCGGTCCTCCCAGTGGTCGAGAGGGTCATGGGGACAAAGGGGGTCACCGGCGGTGAGCTCCGCGGTGGACGGTGGTTTCTGGTGGATTGGGGTCTCAGGCTACAGTGGCTCTCGATCGTGTTTGAGAGGTGGGGTGGCTCCGCACGGTCGAGGGAAGGAGGATGGGAGCACGGCAGGAGTTAGGGGCCTCGGTCTTGGCCGGATTTTACCGGAACGTGGCGGCGGCCGGGCCTGCCGGAGATGGGAGAGATGATGGCCTCTGGCCAACTTGGGAGGAGGGGGGCTTCCTACTACTCGAACAGGGTTGCTGACGAGCCTAGGCGTGATCGGAAGGGCTATTTATAGCCCGGGGAGGTCGGTCCATGCGGCTGCGGATAAGAACGCCGGCGAACCGCCATTCTGTTGCCAGCAGAGCGACGTGGCGGCGACGGGCGCTAGAGGACGGACTCGTGGATGAGCTCGGGCTATTCAGGGGCGCGCTGGCGCGCTGGAGTGGCTCGGGCGGCACCGTCCATGGTAGGAGCCTGCTGCGGACGCCGGTGTGCCGCCAAGGGAGCTCTGACGGCGGTGCTATAGGGCGCCAGGGGTGACTTGGATGGTTCTGGTGAGCAGGTGAGGACGGGCGTGGCTCTGCGGGCGAGCAAAGGCCAGGGGCGCTAGGTGAGCGAACACGGCGGCTCGGGCGCACACACGTGCAAAACGCGCACTCTGGCCGCGCCCAGAGCATGCACGCCATGTTCTCGACGAAATTCCAACGCATGCTAGGAGGCTTGGATGAGGCTGGGGATTAACAGGTCTAGGTTAGAGGTAGCTAGGAGTTTAGCGGACACGTTGGTTTGGCTGCTGTGGCAAGCCCATAATGCAAACTCATGAGCATGCCAATTCTGTTCATAAACACCAAGTGCTCGACAGAATGCCAGGAGCTTCTAGGTATCTCCTCTAGTGGCAAAAGTCTCCAGTTTGGGGTCTCTTTAGATGATAAAGAGGGTGGCAAGGTTAGTTTGACAAAAATAAAAACTCCCTAGTGCAAGTTTTTGAGAAAACCAAATCTAGGCAGAAAGTAAAGGGCATTAATGCATGGACCAAAAATAATCAAATGGTTCCCAAATCCTGGACTTAAGAGTTTGGTAGAGTGGTCTATGAGCCGGAGAAAAATCATGGGTAATAGGGCAAGATAAAATATGGTTGCAGTAGAAAATACCCAACTGGATCAGAGAGCAAAACAGGATGATTTGCTCGAATTTTTCAAAGAACATCAATGGGTTTTTGCATAGAGTTGAATTATACACTACTACTAACATCCCCAAATTTTGGTGGAATTTTTAAAGAAATATTTAAATAGGTTGTAGTACAAATTACAAACTGGACCAAATTTGAAAACTTGGGGTAGGGCTCAAAATTTCCAAATGACTAAAAGAGATTTTTGCATAAAAGTGATGTGGGAACATCCCATGACATCTCCAAATTTTGGTCGGGATTTTAAAGAAGTATTTGAAAGGGTTGTAGTGCAAATGGAACCCTAAAACTTATGAAAAATCATTTTTAAAGAAATACAGCTCAGGAAAAATAATTGTAGAAATAATTCCACTGATAAAAAGAAATGGTCCTGGGGAGAAATACAAGTCCAACAATATTTTTGAAAGGTTTTCACTTGGGGTGAAAACTCCACAATTCAGGAGAAAAGAGTGGTTCTGAATTAAAGGAGATCCAGAAAATAAAAAATTAATTTACCAAGGCAAAATTTTAATTAATAAATCATGGTTAAATTTTTGGGGTGTTACAGTGCCTCGATTTTTGGAAAGGCATTAAAGATAAAGATCCGTTAAAGATGACGTGGCGGCGGGTTCCGAAAAATCCGGAGATGACGTCATGGCGGGTTACAAGGCTTTCACAGCTATGGTAGATGGGTTTTTTCTAAGTGTTGAAGATTGACATGAACAAAGTTCAAATCAACCTGGGGCCTAATGTTGAGGATATGACTACCAGGAATGACCCGCCCAGGAGGGGTCGGGTCAATCACAAAGGCGGGTTACTTAAAGGAAGCCCGAATAGTATACAAGGTGGCGGTTTATGATAAGGCTTGAAGTAGGCCCAAGCCCAGAGGCGGCTTAAGGCCTGTAAGTATACACCGCCATGTATGAATAAGACTTGTAAAGTAAGGCATGTAAAAGATGTCACCGAGCCGGACATGTTGTATGAGCCGGCCGGGACTCTGTAGGCCGCAGGGCATCAACCCGTGTATATAAGGGGACGACCCGGCGGCGGCTTAGGGCAAGAAACAACAGATCGAGAGCCAAGCTAGCGTATTTCGCTCCTTGGTCATCGAAACCTAGCAATACCACATCAACTGGACTAGGCTTTACCTTCACCGCAAGGGGCCGAACCAGTATAAACCTCTTGTGTCCTTTGTCCCGATTAACCCCTTTAAGCTTCCTAGTTGCGATGGCTCCACGACTAAGTCATTTCGCTAGGACATCTTTCATGACAATTCCACGACACTAAACATATCGTTGATGCTTTGATGCAATCTTATGAAGAAAAACTTGAGTTGGAAGTTTCTATCCCTAGAAAACTTTATGATGAATGGGAACCTACAATTAAAATTAAAATTAAAGATCATGAATGCTATGCTTTGTGTGATTTGGGTGCTAGTGTTTCCACATTCCAAAAACTTTGTGTGATTTGCTCGGTTTCCGTGAATTTGATGATTGTTCTCTAAACTTGCACCTTGAGGATTCCACCATTAAGAAACCTATGGGAAAGATTAATGATGTTCTTATTGTTGAAAATGGGAACTATGTGCCCATAGATTTCATTGTTCTTGGTATAGATTGCAATCCTTCATGTCCTATTATTCTTGGTAGACCTTTCCTTAGAACGATTGGTGCAATTATTGATATAAAGAGAGGGAATATTAGATTCCAATTTTCGTTAAGGAAGGGCATGGAACACTTTCCTAGAAAGAAAATCAAATTACTTTATGAATCTATTATGAGAGCCACTTATGGATTGCATACCAAAGATGACAATATTTAGATCTATCCTTACTTTTATGCCTAGCTAAGGGCGTTAAACGATAGCGCTTGTTGGGAGGCAGCCCAATTTTATTTTTATTCCTTGACTTTTGCTCCTGTTTAGTAATAAATAATTTATCTAGCCTCTGTTTTGGTTGTGTTTTTGTGTTTAATTAGTGTTTGTGCCAAGTAGAACCGTTGGGAAGACTTGGGGAAAGTTTTTTTGATCCTGCTGTAAAAAACAGAAACTTTAGCGCTCGCGAGAATTGATTCCATTTTTTACTGGAGAGTTCTATTTAGTTAATTCTTTTTGCATATGATTAATAGATAAATTCCTCACGTCCAGCAATTTATTTTAGAATTTTTGGGGTTCCAGAAGTATTCGAAACCTACAGATTACTACAGACTGTTCTGTTTTTGAAAGATTCTGTTTTCCGTGTGTTGTTTGCTTATTTTGATGAATTTATGGCTATTAATAGAGTTTATGAACCATATAAAAGTTGGAATACAGTAGGTTTAACACCAATATAAATCAATAATGAGTTCATTACAGTACCTTGTAGTGGTGGTTTGTTTTCTTTTACTAACGGAGCTCACGAAGATTTTCTTTGAAGTTTCGTGTTGTGAAGTTCTCATGTTTGGGTAAGGATTTGATGGATTATGGAAAAAGGAGTGGCAAGAGCCTAAGATTGTGATGCCCAAGGCATCCCAAGGTAAAATCCAAGGACACCAAAAAGCCTAATCTTGGGGATGCCCCGGAAGGCATCCCCTCTTTCGTCTTCGTCTATCGGTAACTTTACTTGGAGCTATATTTTTATTCGCCACATGATATGTGTTTTGCTTGGAGCGTCTTGTATGATTTGAGTCTTTGCTTTCTAGTTTACCACAATCATCCTTGCTGTAAACATCTTTTGGGAGAGACACACATGAATTGGAATTTATTAGAATACTCTATGTGCTTCACTTATATCTTTTGAGCTATATAGTTTTTGCTCTAGTGCTTCGCTTATATCTTTTAGAGCACGGCGGTGGTTCTATTTTATAGAAATAATTGAACTCTCATGCTTCACTTATATAATTTTGAGAGTCCTTTAGAACATCATGGTAATTCACTTTGGTTGTAAATTTTAAATGCTAAGAGAAGTTGGATGCTTGATAGATGGTTTTGAGATATAAAGGTAGTAATATTAGAAGTGTGCTAGTTGAATAATTGTGAAATTGATGAATACTTGTGTTGAAGTTGGCAAGTCCCGTAGCATGCACGTATGGTGAACGTTATGTGACAAATTTGAAGCATGGGGTGTTCTTTGATTGCTTTCCTTATGAGTGGCGGTCGGGGATGAGCGATGGTCTTTTCCTACCAATCTATCCCCCTAGGAGCATGCGTGTAGTGCTTGGTTTTGATGACTTGTAGATTTTTGCAATAAGTATGTGAGTTCTTTATGACTAATTTGAGTCCATGGATTATACGCACTCTCACCCTTCCACCATTGCTAGCCTCTTCGGTACCGTGCATTGCCCTTTCTCACCTTGAGAGTTGGTGCAAACTTCGTCGGTGCATCCAAACCCCGTGATATGATACGCTCTATCACACATAAGCCTCCTTATATCTTCCTCAAAACAGACACCATACCTACCTATTATGGCATTTACATAGCCATTCCGAGATATATTGCCATGCAACTTTCCACTGTTCCATTTATTATGACACGATCATCATTGTCATATTGCTTTGCATGATCATGTAGTAGACATCGTATTTGTGGCAAAGCCACCGTTCATAATTTTTTCATACATGTCACTCTTGATTCATCGCAATCCCGGTACATCGTCGGAGGCATTCACATAGAGTCATATTTTGTTCTAAGTATCGAGTTGTAATTCTTGAGTTGTAAGAAAATAAAAGTGTGATGATCATCATTAAAGCATTGTCCCGTGTGAGGAAAGGATGATGCAGACTATGATTCCCCCACAAGTCGGGATGAGACTCCGGACGAAAAAAAGAGGCCCAAAAAAAGAAGGCCCAGATAAAAAAAGGAAAAACAATAATAAATAAATGAGATAAAAAGAGAGAAGGGACAATGTTACTATCCTTTTTCCACACTTGTGCTTCAAAGTAGCACCATGATCTTCATGATAGAGAGTCTCTTATTTTGTCACTTTCATATACTAGTGGGAATTTTTCACTATACAACTTGGCTTGTATATTCCAATGATGGGCTTCCTCAAATGCCCTAGGTCTTCGCGAGCAAGCGAGTTGGATGCACACCCACTTAGCTTCATTGATGAGCTTTCATATATTTATAGCTCTAGTGCATCTTTTGCATGGCAATCTCTACTCCTTGCATTGACATCAATCGGTGGGCATCCCCACAGCCCATTGATTAGCCGCGTCAATGTGAGACTTTCTCCCTTTTTGTCTTCTCACACAACCTCAATTATCATATTATATTCCACCCATAGTGCTATGTCCATGGCTCGCGCTCATATATTGCATAAAGTTGAAAGAGTTTGAAAAGGCTAAGTATGAAACAATTGCTTGGCTTGCCATCGGGGTTGTGCATGATGAGAGCATTTTGTGTGACGAAAATGAAGTATGGCCAAACTATATGACTTTGTAGGGATAAGTTTTCTTTGGCTGTGGTATTTTGATAAGACATAATTGCTTGATTAGCATACTTGGAGTATTACTATTTTTATGTCAACAATAATCTTTTATCTTGAATCTTTCGGATCTGAACATTCATGCCACAACAGAGAAAAATACATTGAAGAATATTCTAGAAAGCATTCCACATCAAAAATTCTGTTTTTATCATTTACCTACTCGAGGACGAGCAGGAATTAAGCTTGGGTATGCTGATACGTCTCCAACATATCTATAATTTTTGATTGTTCCATGCTATTATATTATCTGTTTTGGATGTTAATGGGCTTTATTTTACACTTTTATATTATTTTTGGGACTAACCTATTAACCGGAGGCCCCGCCCAAATTGCTGTTTTTTGCCTATTTCAGTGTTTCGTAGAAAAGGAATATCAAACGGAGTCCAAAGAGAATGAAACCTTCGGGAACGTGATTTTTGGAACAAACATGATCTAGAGGACTTGGAGTGGACGTCAAGCAATCAACGAGGTGGCCACGAGGCAGGGGGCGCGGCTACCCCCTAGGCGCGCCCTCCCCCTCGTGGGCCCCTCGTTGCTCCACCGACCTACTTCTTCCTCCTATATAAGTTCACATACCCCGCAAACATCCAGGAGCACCACAAAACCCTATTTCCACCGCTGCAACCTTCTGTACCCAAGATATCCCATCTTGGGGCCTTTTCCGGAACTCCGCCGGAGGGGGCATTCATCACGGAGGGCCTCTACATCAACTCCATGGCCCCTCCAATGATGTGTGAGTAGTTTACCTCAGACCTACGGGTCCATAGTTATTAGCTAGATGGCTTCTTCTCTCTCTTTGGATCTTAATACAAAGTTCTCCTTGATTCTCTTAGAGATCTATTCGATGTAACTCTTCTTTTTGCAGTGTATTTGTCGAGATCCGATGAATTGTTCTCAGAAGATTCCTTGTATTGAGTCTGTCATGTAAAAGCATCCAGAAGAACATTTTGTGTTTGGGTTGGCATGATGAGTCCCAGATCCAGTTGAAGTGGGGTGGGGTTTGTTTGAAGCCAATCATAACATTGTAAGCCTTGGGAGAGGAAAAATGTCCATTACCCCAGATGTAGCTCCAAGTATCTGTGTGGTTTTGATACTATGATTGCCTCATGGAGTAACACATATTTTCAAGCAACAAGAATTACTCATGAGCCTCCATTGATAATGGAAGGTGAAAGAGGTCTTCAAGGTATTTTGTGGCCAAAACTTGCTGCACCGTAAGTCTGTCATTAATCACAAAAGAGAAAAGATGGGGGAACTGATGTTGCAGTAATTGCTCAGACAATAAGTCAAACCAGAAAAAAGCACTTCTGCCATCTCCCAAGTTGCACCTTGCTAGGCCTTTAAACTGTGGTATTAATTGCAAGTTGGCCTTCCACCAGAAAGAACCCACTAATTCATCTCCTGGCAGTTTGTCCTCATTGTAATGTGTCTCCCAAATCAAATTCACCCAAGGAATGTCATGTCTATTGTAGAACTTGTGTAAGTTTTTCATAAGCAGTGCCTTATTCTGTGTGAAGATATCCATGACTCCTAGCCCTCCCTGACTTTTTGGTCTACAAATAGTGGTCCATTTTACTAAAGCTAGTCTATGGTCTTCCATATCTGGTCCTCTCCACAAGCAGTGCCTGAAATATTTCAAGATTTGCTGCTTAATAGTTACTGGTACATCCAAGCAGCTCATGAAGAAAATTGTGAGAGATGCCAGAACTGATTTAACCATTAACAATATGCCTGCATAGGTCATGGAAGTGGCAATGCCAGCCAATCTTTTTACAATCCTGTTAACCAGTGGTAAACACTGCTCCACTGTTGGTTTGTGAAGTCCTAAAGGAAGCCCTAGGTATGTGAATGGAAAGTATCCCATCTGGCAATTAAGTGTTCTAGCATAAATTTGAGCCCTCTCTTCCTGAATATTGATAGGTACCATGATAGATTTTTGGTAATTTACCTTTAAACCAGTGGCAGATGCAAAAGTGTTTAATAGGGCTTTAAGACAGATGAGTTGTCTAGAATCAGCTTGCATTATTAACAAGGTATCATCTGCATACTGGACAATTGGAAAGTAAGTGCATGAATTTATCTGTAGAGGTGCATCAAGGAGGCCCATTCCCATTGCTTTATTGATTACTGACTATAGCAGGTCAGCTGCTATGACAAACAACATAGGTGAAAGAGGTTCTCCCTGTGGTACTCCCCTTCTACAGTAAATCTTCTAGGGATTCCATTCAGCATTACAGCAGTTGAGGCAGAGTTAAATATTATTTCTATCCATGAGATCCACTTATGGCCAAAACCTTTTGCTCTGAGAATGTCTATAATTGCTTGGTGTTCAATGGTATCAAATGCTTTTTCAAAATCTAGTTTCAACACAAGCAATTCTTCCCTGGATTTGTAGCATTGGTGAATGTATTCATAGGACCACCCCAAACAATCTTGTATAACCCTTCCCTTGAGAGATCCATATTGGTTAATGTGGATCATTTGTAAAATCACTTTTTGCAATCTATTTGCCAGTAACTTAGTGATGATCTTGAGCACCCCATTAAGCAAGGAAATGGGTCTAAAATCACTAGAGGTAAGGGGAGCAGAGTTCTTGGGGATGAGGGTGATATATGAGGTGTTAATGCTCTCCAAAGAAATATTACCTTCATGAAAGGCATGTACCAAGTTTCTTACATCAGCTCCAATAATGTCCCAACAAGCTTTAATAAACTCATTGTTGAAACCATCTGTCCCAGGTGATTTATCAGTAGGCAAGTCCTTAACCACATTATTTATTTCCTCATCTCAGAATGGTTGTTCAATGTCCTTGAAGACATCTAGATTGATCTGATTGGCAAGAAGGTTTTCCAAATCAAAATGCATTGTATGTCCCTCAGATTTTCCTAGTCTCTGTTTAAAGGATTCCCAAAGTAAGCCAGCCTTTCCATCATGATCAATGATTTCTACTTGATCCTCATTAAGGAGCATTGCAATCTTATTATGCATGTAATTAATTGAAGCTCTAGTGTGGAAAAACTTTGTGTTTTCATCTCCAAATTTTACTCCTTTAATTTTTCCTCTTTGTCTCCAATATATCTTCTGGTTTTTCAAAATAGTGAGCAAGTGCTCTTTAAGCAAGGCTCTACAATTCCATTCTATGGTATCCAATCTTCTAAATTCCTCAAAGAAGTCCAGAAGAAAAATGCACTCATTGATGTCTGCAGTCTGCTTCTTAAGGCATATCAAAGTCTTTGACCATAATTTTAGGGCCCTCCTTAAGTTTTTGAACTTTGCATTGATCAACTTGGCAGGATTTGAGTAACCCACAGGAATGTCCCAAGCTGCTTTGGCTATGTCTTTAAAAGAGGTGTGCTTCAACCAGTAATTCTCAAATCTAAACACTTTAGCTTTTGGAATAGAAGTTCCCACTTTAATCAAACATGGCAGATGATCAGAAATAGGTCTTGCAAGAGGAAGAGCTAGGGAATCTGGGTATGAAATCATCCAGGAAGCAGAAGTGAAGAACTAGTCAAGTTTTTCTAATAGTGGGTTTTCCTGCATATTACTCCAGCTGAATTGTCTGCCTTTTAATGGTAGTTCAAGAAAACCCAAATTACTAATAGCTTCATTAAAGAGGAGCATTTGATTGACATCTCCACCTGGTTTGTTTCTATCATTAGGAGATCTGATGAAATTAAAGTCACCCATTACTATCCAATCCGCATTAGGGGGCATTTGGATGTTACTAAACCATTGCATAAATTCAGCTTTGTCTTCCTGGTTGCTAGGACCATAGATGTTTGTCAAAACCCAAGACTGATTGGAAGTGTTACAAGTGAATTTCAAGGAGAGAGAAAACTTGTTTTGGAACAGAACTTCTCCATGAAAAAGAGAACCAACCCAGATAACAATTATGCCTCCAGAGGCCCCAACAGAAGGTAGGTACTCAAATTTATTAAATCTGTATGGACAAAAGTTATGAACATAAGACAAGTCAAATCTCTCCCTTTTGGTTTCCTGCAAACATATAATCCCAGTTGCACTCTCTTCTATTTTTTGCTTTAAAGCTAGCCATTTGGCTTCTGCATTTATGCCTCTAATGTTCCAATTTAATATGTTCCAAGATATCTTGTTATTCATTAAGTAACATGGATGTTATTAAACTGCTGTCAAAGACCAGCCTTTGACAGACCACCATACATCACTCATAGAACCTGAATAAATACTGAGTGCTACAAGTTACTTGCAGAAATCCAAGTGCCCATATTAGCCTCATACCATTCTTCCAAAAGTGCAAACCATTACAGCAAGAGCCAACCTGACTACCAGGAAAGGTCCCAGTCATACACATAACAAAATGCCTCAGGCAGTACATAGAGTTCAATACTTGAGAAACTAACTTAGGAACATTCTCCCCATGGACCCTGGTTGTGCAGCCAAAATATAGAAAGGGTTTACTAATCATTTTGCACTAGGGTTGGAGTTGTTATTCTCCTTGGCCTTGGAATTCTTGGCCTCTCCATCAGATTCCTTGCTTTTAGCCCTCTTGGCCATGTTCTCTTGCAGGTCCTCTACAGCCACCTTGCAAAAGGATGAAGTAAGATTTTTAACTACTTTACTGTGTAAAACTGGAGGAGCAGCATTGCAAGGGATACATGCTTTTCTTGAGCAAGAATTTCTTTTAAAACCTTTGTTTTCCTCTCTAATTCTTCCACTTCTTCTTACCTGAGTTTCAACAAGGGGTCCCTTTCCCCTCCTTTTCCTGGAGATTGCTTCACCAGCAGGTAAGAGTATCACATTAGTTGGAGAAACCATTTTCAGAGGACTGCCTTCTCCAGAAGAAGAGTGGGCTTCTGGACTACATCCAGCATTTTATTTGTTAATACCAGCAGGTGACTGTAACTTGCAAACTGGAGCCTGAGAGAGAGAGCACTTATCAGGTAAACAAAAGGTCATAGTATCTTCTTCTTTGCAGTTTTCAATCAAAATTTGCCATAAGGGTGATTTCGGAAGGTGCAAGGTCCAATCAAATTTTTCTGGAGTCAGAAGCAAGTGCAAAATAAAGTTAAACCAGCTTACTGGAATTTCTGAAGAGAAAGAACTTGCCACCTGTGTGGGTGAAGGAGCAAAAAATTTCCCCCAGAGCTCAATACCTTCCTCAGACATAAGATGTGCACAGTCAATAACAGAAAAAGCATGCTGTGAGGACAACTGGAACAATTCTTGTGGACTGATCAGGGAATTAGAAGAAATATCCAAATTAAAATTTGCTATACCTACAAAAGGACCCTCAGTATCTGCTGGCACTTCTTTGAGAATACTCTGCTCTGCTGCTGGCTGTGGGTCTTCTGAAATTTGTTGTACTACAACAGCACCAGAGGCTTCTACAACTTAAGCCACCTGAATTTGCACAGCCTCCTGAATGAGACCAAAGTCATTCTGAATTTCATTGCCACTGTTCAGACCAGGCACTTGTTGATCCATAGGTGCAATGAATTCACCCTCTTCCACATCATTTTCAGCATCAGATGGGTAAGCTTGTAGTAAGTTATGAAGACCATCACCAAGAGGGGCCACAAAATTTCCCAGGGCCACTTGATTAACCTCCTGATTCTGAATATTAGGTCCACCATTGTGTGAGTACAAACCTTCAGATAAGGAAACTGTTGTGGTAATGCTGCTGTTGGGCAAGGCATCATTTGCATCTATCTGAACTTATTCTTGCTATTGCTGCTGAATTATATCCATAAGCTGAGCTGCTGGTTGAGGGAAAGCCCAATGTCCCTGTTCATCCCACTCTTCCCACTCTGCATTATCTGCAGGTGCATTTTCAACTTCAAGTTTTGAAATCCTGGAAAGTCATTAGCATTCTGAGGAAGAGGGTGGGGATCAACTCCTGGTGGAGGGAATTGGTCCTCATCGGCAGGGCCACAACCCTGCATTTCCTCCAGCGGCACCTCAACAGAACTAGTTAGAGATCCTTCTTCAAAGTTTTCTCCTTCAGACCATCGAATGCTCTTTGGAATTTCAATCAAGTCAGTCACTCTTGCCTTGACCAAGATCTTGCCCTTTAGAGCATCTTCCTTTTCCCAGTGGATTATTCTTCCAAATTTTGCTATTGCAGTGACAATATCTTCAGTGTTGCAGTGGTCGAAAGGAACACCAACCATGAGCAACCAACACACCCTGTTAAACTACACTCTCCTCCAGTTTCTACCCTCATTATGCTTAGTAAAAGTGATGAAAACATCCCCAAAAGCAAGGGCCTGTCTCTAACCAGCCTGTCCCTATCGCGGATGTGCCAAAACTGAACATATGCCTCCCCAAATGGGCAAGGCTGAATCTCTCAAAAAGCAACTTGAGCATCTGGGTCATTTTGCAGAAAATCTTCCAAAACCTCACGGACATTGAGAAAGAGTACCTCATCGGGAAGAGGTTGGATGGTGGCGATGGCCCAATCCTCATGGCGATGCGGTCGAGGTGGAAGAACCACCCTGGTAAAACCATTTCTTCCCTCAATGTGCTGAATCTGGAACCCGTGCGGTATAAACGACTGAGGATCGATGGGAATGTTCGCCATAATGGCCTCTGCAGGTGAGTGGAGCTCGGAGTCTGACAACAATGGCGGAGGGGTCGAACGAGTTTGCATAGAAAGGGAAGTAGGAGTGGAATGCGAGGAGTCTGTCTATGGTCTTGGTTGAAAATTTAGGAAATGACCCGAGACCAGCTCCCTAAAAGAGGCAACCAATCTTGGCTCCTGGGCCGGCCCAATGTGCCTGAACCAGTCAGCAACTACCCCCTCGGCCCAGGCCTCGACTGGTGGGCTGCTGAAGTTGCTACTAGGATAAATGGGCGGGCTTGGGACAGAAGCGCGCCAGGTGACCCACGTCACCACATGCAAAGCATGCACGTTCGAAATAGCATGCGTTATTGTCTGATTCCGAAATGCGGGTCCGATCCTCAATGATGGGCTCATTAACCTGATTCTCAATAATGGGCTCATTAATTGCTGTAGTAAAATTCTATAATGAAGGCTGACTCAATTCACGCGCCGAATCAACTGCCCTGGATAACCGCTGAAATACTGACCTATGGTCCCTCATCGGAGCTGCACTCCGGCGATCGCTGGAGCAAGGAACAATGGCTTTGCCCTTATGATCGACAACGGTCCACTCAGCATCTAACTCTTTGTAATACAGAAATTCCTCACGACGCCAATTAGGACCCCCATTACCCCAAAGACTAAAGACCATCTCAAAATCTTTTTCAACCACTCTCCCCGCATTGTAGATGTGAAAACCCACCTATTTGGAGGCAACAGAGAACTTAAAAGAATGGTCTTTCAGGGAGGAGACCCTAAAACCTTGAGGATAACCTCCAAAAGTAGCCTGAAGAGCAATACTAACTGTATGCGTATCCAACTTGAATGTACCCCGCAGAATGACACAACCAAGATGAATTCCTTTTGCCAAAATCCAGGAGAGAAGACCACGGGGTGCCCAAACGTGCTCCTCGTGGCTGCTTGAAACTTCTTGCCCCTCTCGAAGTGGAGAGAAAAAGGGGCCATAGATCCACAAAGAAGTGATGCATGTGGATGAGACAAGATGACAAGGTGGACGCCGGGGCCAAAGTGGCCGGCGTAGAAGGAGGTGGCCGCCGAGGCCGGAGTGGCCACCGGCGAGGTAAACCCCTAGGAGAGCCTAGGAGGAGAGCCTATGCTACCGAAGTTTCATCTTAACTTCGACAACAGGTTCCTAGATCATCAACTACTTCCCACACCCACATATTATCAAATCCTACTCATGCAATGTTTGAGGGTTGAAACTAATGCATAAAAACTAGGTAATAAAAGGGTATGATCAAAGTGTTACTTGCCTTGCTGACTGATGAGGACATGGCTACCATAGTTACACCCATATCCCCTGTTGTTTTACCTCTTGGAATAGTTGCTAAAGCTCAGATATGCCAATTAAATTATCAAGTACTTTCATTTCTTGGTAATGTTTCTAGTGTTCATGAGAATATGATGCTGCCTAACTTAGATACATTTGTGTTGCTTGCAATTGAAGGGCCTAGCATGGACAAGAAGGTTGAACATTGGAGCATGGTCAAGTACGGAGATGAAGGTGTGTGCGAAGAGAACAAGAATAGAGGTTCCAGGGGAGATTTTCGGACTTTGGAGCCACCATGATGACATACAAGAAGATGGACGAAATATACAAGATGGCCTTTCATAAATTTCGTCCATAGCTTATTATTGGTGTGGCACCACCTTATTTTGGGCCAGGGCCATGTAATCTACTTTTAGAGTCCATATTGTAGGGGAAGCGACTTAGGAGGTGTTTTAGTCCCACCTTGCCAAGGGTGGACAAAATCCCCTCTCTCGTTCCCTATAAATATAGCCCTTAAGGCATCGTTTAGACTTGGGATTTGTTTAGTTAAAATATAGCTATTGCAACTTCGTATACTTCGTTTGTGTCTAACGACCAGACCAAGACCTCTTTCGGATCCCCACCTTTATTAATACTTCATCTATATTCGCAATATTCAGATTGCATTGTCATATTCTTGCTTGCTCTTCGATTGCGTGCAGGAATAGACCTTCGTGGTCAGGCTGATCGTGTTTCCAGCATCATCAGTAACCTCAGAAGATTGGTTTAGCGATTCCTAAGCCGCAACGTCGTGCACGTTTGTAGTCGGATTGTCAAAGTTGACTCCACCAGATCGATAGTTATCATCTCATCGAAAAATTGGGACCCTCGCCTCTATCAAGTGGTATCAGTTTTCAGGTTGCTCGGTGAGATTTTCCAGTTTTTCATAGTCTTAGATTGCATATGTTCTTCATACCTATAGTCCATGAAAAAGCCACCAAAAAAAGTTAGATTAGTTCATCCATGTCCTAGACAGTCTGAGCCTTTTCACCATTATCACTTAGTTTTTGCATTATTAAATTTTCGGTTGCATCGTGTGTCGAGTTGCTAGTTCTATTGTCTAAATTTTAGAGTTTCGAGTTCCTGTCACGTTTTTGTTCACATCGCATCAACGAACACCAATGCTTCAACTTAATTTATTCGTCAGCATCACCATCATCCATCCGCTGTTGTGGTTTGTCGTCGTCTTTGAGCATCAAAAAAGTTTGAGAACAGATAAAAAAAGAGTTTTGAGAGAGAGAATCGGCTGAGAAGTTTGGATCAAGGAGAGAGATCGGAGTACAAAAGGAGTCCCTTTCTTTGAGATTCTTGGGATTTGGTGCTGCTACAGTCGATACCAAAAACAAGCTATCTAATCTAATTCAGTTGTTAAACAAAGTTGTTCACCGATTGAAAAGAGGAGGACGTGACTTGCAAGGTTGGGACGTGGTAGTAGTACTACTTTGAAAGTCTCCTCATCTTTCACGTTTTGGCAGGACTTCTTTTCGGTTTGGGAAAGAATAAAAGGAAAGTTTGTTTGGAAACATTATGTGGCTTGTTTTAGGAAGTAATCTGGTTTTAGGAAAGAGAAGAAGAGACCAGATTCGTTTCCCACTTAGAAAAAAAACAAGATTCGGTTGGAGGTTTCCATGTTCTGGACGTGTCCTTAGAGAAAAAATATAGCGAAAAAAAAGAGAAAAGATTTGGAAGAAATAGATCACGTGGGTGCTTGAAAGGAAAGTTGAATCTGCAATTAATGAGGAATCTGTTTGTTGCAGAAAGTTTGGTGTGTATCACAAGGAAAGATTAAAAAAGGCAAGTGCCAATCGGTTTGGTTGGTGGCCGTTTTTGTTGAGAAATTTTCTTTGAAAAAAGGAAAGAAGGAAGGAAGGAAGGATGTGAGTTGTGCGCTACTAATTAGAAACTAATTAAAAAAATAAATCGGCCAACACAAAGAAAAAAGGGTTGATCAGTTTGATTTAATTGGAAAGATTGACTCGTTCTTATTAGAAAAGAGAAGAAATCAGCCAATAAAGGAGGGGATAACGTGGATGCTTTATTTGGACGTTTTGGGATATGAGATATTACAAAAAAGTGATGTATGCTAATCTTTTGGAAGGAATTAAAGATCGGTTGGCACGATTTGATCTATTTGTTTGGAAAGACTTGCATGTAGCATGCTACTCGTGGGAATTTGATTCTTTTAGAATTAATTGATCCAGCGTGAGAGAGAGAGAAAGAAAAGGCAAAAAGAGAGAGAATTTGGAAGGGAATATTTCACGTTTGGGCATTTAAAAAAATGCCATTCTGATTGCTTCGGTTTCCAAGTTATTCTGCACGTTATTTTGCCACGGAAGGAAACTAGTTGGTTTGGAAAGTTTGACCAACGGTTAATTTTTTGGAAAGTCTAAATATATTTGCTTGCTTGTGCCACGTACTAAAAGAAAGGATTGCGGATCCGTTTGACAAGGTTGGAAAAAAAAGTGGCAGGGAGTTTGGGAGTAGTACTCCACGTCAATCCTTGAGAGATAGAAAAAAACCTCTGATCTGATTGTAGTAATTTTCAAAGGACTCCTGTGTGCAGTTTTTTTTGGTAAAGGCAGGTTTGATTCTCAAATCGGTTTGTTCTTCGGTTGACAAAAAAAGAGAGAAACGTTGGTGGAAGAAAAAGCAAAGAGAGAGCAGCCATGTAGAAAGTATTTGGAGATATAATAGTGCTAGTACTTTCTGGTTGCTGCATTGCTTATAAGTTTTGTTGCATATCATGTGCGCACGTGAATTTCACTTGTGTCTTAGACTCGCGTCTCTAGCACGGTCTAGCCTAGGACCAGCACTCGACCACTTTGAGTGAATTTTCAGCTTGCATTAACTATTGTGGTTGTAGCATTATTTCTCACACATATAAAGCCAACCCAGCTCCACATATTTCTACATTGTGTATATGTCCGTTCACCTGGCAATCGCTTTATCAACTTTTGGAGTTCTTTGACACCGCTGGTTGCCGCTCACCTCCTGTTGTATGGTAAGAACTTGTAAGACATTGCTTTGCTATACTGTGAGCGTTTTACCACCACTTCCCAGTCGTTCATCAGAACACTATTTTTGGATTTTATTTCTTGTTTCTACTAATCATGACAGGATCCAGAGTCAATTCATGGGCTTTGTCGATCGCGGGAGACGTGCCACCACCTATGCAAATATCACAACCGTCACGAGAGGTGCACAAACATCTAGATGCACATGATCAGGTTAATGTTTCTATACCACCATTTAATGACTGTTTTAGACCTGCTTTATATATTGAATGGGAGTTCAACATAAATAATATATTTGCTTCCCATAATTTTGATGAACATAAAAAAGTTAAGGTTGCGGTTGGTTCTTTCACCGGTTATGCTTTAGTTTGGTGGAGTGAATATTGTCGGTTACACCCTGA
The DNA here is from genome assembly GCF_002162155.2 of Triticum dicoccoides. Taxonomy (NCBI): domain Eukaryota; kingdom Viridiplantae; phylum Streptophyta; class Magnoliopsida; order Poales; family Poaceae; genus Triticum; species Triticum dicoccoides. Next base: position 301,092,899 of record NC_041390.1, on the reverse strand, counting down.
TTATATACCTACTACTTGGGATGATTTGAAACTTGCCATGCGACATACATTTGTCCCCGTGTATTATACTCGTGACATGATTAAAAAGTTGCAACATTTAAAACAAGGTAGTGACACCGTAACGAAATATTATGATACTTTACAAACTACCTTGTTGCATTCCTTTTTAGAAGAAAGTGAAGAAGATTTTATGGATAGATTTTGGGGAGGATTAAATTGTGACATTCAGGAGATACTAATTCATGAAGAGTGTTATCCCATGGACCATTTGTTTCATCTTGCTTGCAAAGATGAACAGGAAATAAAACGACATATTGCCCACAAGGAGAACAAGCGCGAGATGCATATTTCAAGAGTTGATACGGTTGTCCCTTCAACTACTAGGCATACTATGACAACGACATCCGTTGTTGTGAGGACTACATCACCTCTACCATGTGTGATAGAGGCTAAGGTGTCCCGATGTTTCGATGAGATGGTGGCTATCTTTTTCTGTGGGAGTCGACCTTGACGATCCGACTACGAACGTGCGAGATGTCGCGCCTTAGCAATCGCTAAACCAACTTCCGAGGGTTATTGACCACGCCGGAGCAAGATCAACCTGACCATGAGGGTCTGTTTCCTGCGAACAAATGAAGAACAAGCAAGAAACTGAGATTGCAATCGGGATATTGCGAATATAAGATGAAAGCTTTATTGATCAAGGTGGGGTTCTGTGACGTCTTGGTCTGGTCGTTGAACACAAATGAAGTACGCGAAGTTGCAGCTATGGCGAACTTTTAATCTAAACAAAACCCAAAGTCTAAACGATGCCCTAAGGGTTGTATATATGGAGGAAGAGGGGGGAATTTCGTCGCCCTTGAGGGTGGGGTCCGAAACCAACCCTAACTCTTGTTTCCCCACACATACGGAACCTAAAAATAGCCTATACTTAAGTATTTCGAAATTACATGGGCCTGGCCCATTAATAAGGTGACGCAGCACCTAGAATACCCTATGGACGAATATTATGAAGTGGCATCTTGTATATTTCGTCCAAGGCTTCATGCACTCCTTATGGCGGCTTCAAAGTCCTGAAATCATCACTTGTAACTCCGTTCTTGATCCCCTTGCGCATGCCATCAACTCCATGCGTGTTCTTGCTCCAATGTTCATCCTTCTCCAAGCTAGGCCCTTCATTTGTAAGCAAAACAAATGTATCCAATTTAGGCAGCATCATAATCTCATGAACATTAGAATCATTACCAACAAACGAAAGTACCTGGTAATTTAATTAGCGTGCGCGAGCTCTAGTAATTGGTCCAGTATATGTAACAGTAGGGGCTGTGGGTGTAACAATGGTATTGATGTCCTCATCATCCTCCCCTTCTTGAAATGAAGTCGTCCTCGACGGAAGCGCATCTTCCTCACCCAAATAAGGCTTCAAATCTGCAATGTTAAAAGTGGGACTAACCCCAAAATCTATAGGTAGCTCAAGTTTATATGTATTATCATTTATTTTCTCTAACACCTTAAAAGGACCATCAGCACGTGGCATTAGCTTTGATTTGTGCAGATTAGGAAATCTATCTTTACGCAAATGTAACCAAACAAGATCTCCAGGCGCAAACACAACATGTTTTTTACCCTTATCTCCAGCAAGTTTATATTTAGCATTCATACGCTCAATGTTTTCCTTAGTTAACTCATGCATTTTTAAAATCAATTCAGAACGTTCTTTAGCATCAAAATTAACCTTCTCTGAAGATGAAAGAGGCAACAAATCAATAGGTGCACGAGGTAAGAAACCATACACAATTTCAAAAGGGCACATCTTAGTAGTAGAATGCAATGAACAATTATAAGAAAATTCAATATGAGGCAAGCATTCTTCCCACATTTTCTTGTTATTCTTCAAAACAGCCCTAAGCATAGTAGACATTGTTCTATTGACTACTTCAGTTTGTCCATCAGTTTGGGGGTGACAAGTAGTACTAAAAAGCAGCTTAGTCCCCAACTTAGCCCATAAACATCTCCAAAAGTGGCTAAGAAATTTAGTATCACGATCTGAAACAATAGTATTTGGCACACCATGTAAGCGAATAATTTCACGAAAGAACAAATCAGCAACATTAACAGCATCATCGCTTTTATGACATGGTATAAAGTGTGCCATTTTCGAGAACCTACCCACGACAACAAATATGCTATCCCTCCCCTTATTTGTTCGAGGTAAACCTAAAACAAAGTCCATAGATATATCCTCCCAAGGAACACTAGGTACAGGCAAAGGCATATATAAACCATGAGGATTGAGTCGTGACTTAGCTCTTTGACATGTAGTGCAGCGAGTAACAAAAGGCTCAACATCCCGTCTCATCTTTGGCCAAAAGAAATGTGTAGCAAGTATATCCTCTGTCTTCTTGACGCCAAAGTGTCCCATTAACCCTCCTCCATGCGCCTCCTGCAACAACAAAAGACGAACGGAGCTAGCTGGAATGCATAGCTTGTTAGCACGAAACACAAATCCATCATTAAGAACGAACTTGTTCCAAGTTCTCCCTTCCTTACAATTCTGCAATACATCTTTAAATTCAGCATCATGAACATATTGATCTTTGATGGTCTCCAAACCAAATATTTTAAAGTCAAGTTGTGAAAGCATAGTATAACGACGAGACAAGGCATCAGCAATAACATTTTCTTTACCCTTCTTGTGTTTAATGACATAAGGGAAAGTCTCAATGAATTCAACCCATTTAGCATGTCTACGGTTCAGATTTGCTTGACTTTTAATGTGTTTCAAAGATTCGTGATCAGAATGTATAACAAATTCCTTGGGCCATAAATAATGTTGCCATGTTTCTAAGGTCCGAACAAGAGCATATAATTCTTTATCATAAGTAGAATAGTTCAGACTAGGCCCACTCAATTTTTCAGAAAAGTATGCAACAGGTTTTCCATCTTGTAATAACACACCTCCTAATCCAATTCCACTAGCATCACATTCAAGCTCAAAAGTCTTAGTGAAATTAGGAAGTTGGAGTAAAGGAGCATGTGTCAACTTATCTTTCAATACCGTGAAGGCTTCTTCTTGTGCGGTACCCCAAACAAAAGGCACATCCTTCTTTGTAAGCTCGTTGAGAGGTGCAGCAATGGTGCTGAAATCTCTCACAAAATGCCTATAGAAACCAGCGAGGCCAAGGAAACTCCTCACTTGTGTGACCGTTTTGGGCTGCGGCCAACTCTCAATAGCTTCAATCTTGGCTTTATCAACTTCAATTCCCTGTGGAGTAACAACATAGCCAAGAAAAGATACTCGGTCAGTGCAAAAGGTGCACTTTCCAAGGTTTCCAAACAAACGTGCATCACGTAGAGCAATAAAACCAGCACGTAAATGTTCCAAATGTTCCTCCAAAGATTTGCTATAAATCAATATGTGATCAAAGTAAACTACCACAAATCGTCCAATGAAAGCACGTAAAACTTCGTTCATTAACCTCATGAAAGTACTAGGTGCATTAGTTAACCCAAAAGGCATGACTAACCACTCATATAATCCAAACTTAGTTTTAAATGCTGTTTTCCATTCATCTCCCAATTTCATACGAATTTGATGGTATCCACTACGCAAATCAACTTTGGAGAATATTGTAGAGCCACTCAATTCATCAAGCATATCATCTAACCTAGGAATAGGATGACGATAACAAATAGTAATATTATTAATGCCTCTACAATCAACGCACATACTCGACGTACCATCCTTTTTCGGCACTAAAATGATAGGAACAGCACAAGGACTAAGGGATTCGCGTATATAACCTTTGTCGAGCAGTTCTTGTACTTGACGCATAATCTCCTTTGTCTCCTCTGGATTGGTACGGTATGGTGCACGGTTGGGTAGCGAAGCACCGGGAATTAAGTCAATTTGATGCTCAATCCCTCGAATAGGTGGTAATCCCGGTGGCACGTCTTGTGGAAAGACGTCAGCGAACTCCTGCAAAATGTTAGTGACAGCAGGGGGCAAAGAGGAAGGCACGTCCTCGAATGAAAATAATGCCTCTTTGCACACAAAAGCATAGCAAACAAATTTGCTAAAATCTAGCTCATCAATATCAGATTTGGTGGCAAGTAAACATGCACTTTTCAATTTAATTTCAGAAACAACAGTAGATGGTTTATTATTAGGCTTCATTTGGTGCTCAAATTCTTTTGCCACAATCTGATTTTCACTCTTATTTGTCTCATGTTTTGCTTTATTAGCTCTATTAATATCATCTTTCAAAATGGAATCAGGAGTCATAGGAAGCAAAGTAATATTTTTATCGTTACGAACAAGAGTATACTGATTGTTTCTACCATGGTGTACAGAATTTTTATCAAATTGCCATAGTCTACCAAGTAATAAGGAACATGCTTGTATAGGTACCACATCACAATCAACATAATCAGCATATGTAGAGATACTAAAATGCACACGAATAGTACGTGTTACCTTAATCTTGCCGCTGTTGTTGAACCATTGGATGTAGTAAGGATGTGGATGTGGTCTTGTGGTGAGAGATAGCTTCTCCACCATCTCCATGCTAGCCAAGTTATTGCAGCTCCCTCCATCTATGATCACGCGAACAGAACGTTGCTTCACAACTCCCTTTGTATGGAACAAATTATGCCTCTGATTTGCTCAGCTTGTGTAACCTGCACACTCAAAACACGTTGAGCAACTAAACATTCATACCTGTCAGCATCTTCAGGAGCCATGTATTGCGTCTCATGATCAGAATCGTCTCCACCGTGTTCATCACGTGTAATAAGAGCCAAAGTCTCCTCATCATAGTCACTAGCAGACTCATACCCACCATCCTCAGTAACAATCATCACACGCTTAGATGGGCATTCTCTCGCATAATGACCTCCACCCTTGCAAGTCAACAAATAATATCATGTGTTTTCCCTGTTGATGCCATGGATGAAGAAGAGCTCTTTGCAGGCCCAGAAGGTGTGCTCTTGGCAAATAGTGGTGATTGTGCTTGCTTTATTGTATCACGGTTGGAGGTGGCAGCCGACGGAGGCGCCGGTGTAGCAGAACGTGTGGAAGTAGATGATGCACGTGGTGTCCATGATGAAGGTCGACCTAAAGAAAAGTTAGTCCGCGCCAATGCCTGTCGATCCTGCACTTCACGTTCAGCTTTACAAGCAAGATGGAATAAACGAGTGATATTAGTATACTCCTTATACTCTAGAATCGTCTGAATCTCTCTATTTAATCCACCCATAAAACGTGCAAGCATAGCTTCATTCTCCTCAACAATACCACATCTAATCATGCCAGTTTGTAATTCCTGATAATATTCTTCTACAGAATTTTTTCCCTGTCTTAAGCGCTGCAATTTTTGAAGTAATTCACGTTGATAATATGGTGGAACCCAACGAGTACGCATAGCAGTTTTCAAAGCAGCCCAAGTAGCCGGAATAGGATATAATCTACAATGCTCAGACCACCATACACATGCAAAACTAGAGAAAGCACAAACAGCAGCAGGAACACGTCTCTCCTCGGGATATTGTAAACATGTAAATCGTTGTTCAGTTTCTAACTCCCAAGTAAGATATATATCAGGAACATATCTACCATCAAATGGTGGAATATTCAATTTTAGTTTAGGGAGATGGTCATGATCTCGTACCTGAGGGTGAGCCCTACCATTGCCATTATTTGCATGTGGACGACCTGGTGGTTGCTGTGCTGGTGGTGGCACGTAGTTCTGATTTTGATCAACCTCATCCTCATAATCTCCCACATAATCATCCTCCTCCACATCAGCAGTAGGAGCCACAGAAGTATCAACAGCAGCACCAGCAGTTTGACCCGACTGAAGAGGGACACGGCTCGCTCGGCGGAGGGCTGTTTCCCGACGTGGAGGTAGTCGGTGTTGTTGCTGTTGTTGCAGAGGTGCGGCAGGAGCAACCAGTGGTGGTGGTGGAAAACACGAAAGCAATTCAGCAAACTTGTTATCGAGCTTTGTTTCAAACGTCTTCTCCATGCCATCTATCTTCTCCATGGCCTCTTCAAATCTGTTTATCACATCTTGCACCTGTCCACTCATCATTTGCTGAAACATATCATGAAGCTCCTTGTTCGTCAAGTTCTCCCAGTCAGTCTCATCGGCTTGTGATCCTGGCATGGTTAGCAGCAATAGAAACACACAAGAATATGATCCTACAGACTACTAACAAGTGGTGGTGGTGGCGGGTGTCACAAATCCGTCAAGCAAATCTCAAATTCTTACCAGTTCTTACCTAGCAGCAGGCGGTGATCGGCAACCGTTGTAGTCAAAACTCTCAAAAGCTTAGATAGAGCGATTGCCATGGAGAGTCAAACGCACGACGTAGATGTATGTGGAGCTGGGAAGGCTTATAGTATGGTAGCAAAAAGGGTCAGCAATAATCAATTCAGAGATGCAAAGTTGAATAAATGCTCAACGACGGTATTGTGCTGGTCCTAGGCTAGACCGTGCTAGAGACGCGAGCCTAGAACACTAACAAAATCACGGCGCTGCATGTAAATAAGGGAAAAGCACACTCTGGAACTCTCTTTTTTTCGCTCTTTTTTTGCGCTCCTTTTTTTTGCGAAAAATCACTATAATGGTGAGTGTCTCAAAACTCTTCCCTCGTCAAACTGATAGGATGGGCACGAAATTTTTTTTTCACTTTTTTTCAGAAATCAGGGCAGCGACAACGAAAAAGTGCGACAAAAAATCACTATGATGGCACGTGGCTCAAAAGACTCAGAAAAGCCTAAAAATAGGATAGGGAAAAAAATTTGCCCGTGAAAATTTTGGCCTAAACTGCCCGGGGGTCTCCAGACTCTTTTTTTTTTTCGAGACCTATGCAGGCAAGGAAACACGAATCGGAATTTAGATTGATCTCAAGAACAAACCTAATATGAGAAGAACTCGGATTGGTGGTGGATATATGGTTGTGGTATATGGTAGCGGTGGTGGTATATGGTAGCGGTGGTGGTATATGGATAGAGATTGGTGGTGGTATATGGATACGGATTGGTGGTGGTATATGGATATGGATTCAGAGCGGTGGCGGATAAGCAAAAGTGGTAGATGGGCGATGATGATGGTGCGGCGGCGGCGTGACAACTTATGACCAGAACTCGAAACTCTAAAATACTAGACTCTAAGACCAGCAACTTGACACGACGATGCAACCGCAAATTCAACAAAGCAAAACCCCTAAAAAGATTATGCAAAGGCTCAGATTGGTTCGAAGATGATGAACTAACCCTAATTTTTCTTGTGTGGCTTTTTCATGGACTGTAGGTATGAAGAACAGACTCGATCTAATCTACGAAAAACTATAAAATCTCACCGAGCAACCTGGAAATCTGATACCACTTGATAGAGGCTAAGGTGTCCCGATGTTTCGATGAGATGGTGGCTATCGTTTTCTATGGGAGTCGACCTTGACGATCCGACTACGAACGTGCGAGACGTCGCGCCTTAGCAATCGCTAAACCAACTTCCAAGGGTTATTGACCACGCCGGAGCACGATCAACCTGACCACGAGGGTCTGTTTCCTGCGAACAAATGAAGAACAAGCAAGAAACTGAGATTGCAATCGGGATATTGCGAATATAAGATGAAAGCTTTATTGATCAAGGTGGGGTTCTGTGACGTCTTGGTCTGGTCGTTGGACACAAACGAAGTACGTGAAGTTGCAGCTATGGCGAACTTTTAATCTAAACAAAACCCAAAGTCTAAACGATGCCCTAAGGGTTGTATATATGGAGGAAGAGGGGGGAATTTCGTGGCCCTTGAGGGTGGGGTCCGAAACCAACCCTAACTCTTGTTTCCCCACACATACGGACCCTAAAAATAGCCTATACTTAAGTATTTCAAAATTACATGGGCATGGCCCATTAATAAGGTGACGCAGCACCTAGAATAGCCTATGGACGAATATTATGAAGTGGCATCTTGTATATTTCGTCCAAGGCTTCATGCACTCCTTATGGCAGCTTCAAAGTCCTGAAATCATCACTTGTAACTCCGTTCTTGATCCCCTTGCGCATGCCATCAACTCCATGCGTGTTCTTGCTCCAATGTTCATCCTTCTCCAAGCTAGGCCCTTCATTTGTAAGCAAAACAAATGTATCCAATTTAGGCAGCATCATAATCTCATGAACATTAGAATCATTACCAAGAAACGGAAGTACCTGGTAATTTAATTGCCGTGCGCGAGCTCTAGTAATTGGTCCAGTATATGTAACAGTAGGGGTTGTGGGTGTAACAATGGTATTGATGTCCTCATCAATGTGACACATCATCACCGGGAGCGCGTACATCATCTGAGTTGATCCTAAGAGGTAATGACAAAGGTACTAATCTTCCACCTCCACATGAGTATGATGAATATCTTGTCAATTTAAATGCACCATGCGGTGAGCTACCCACTACTTTGATCACACCGCCTATTTTAGAGGACTATGTTGATGATACTTTGCCATGTGATCAACCAATTTTGACTGAACCCATTGAATTAACTATCGATGCAAAAGAATCAAGTGAATCAGGGAATAAATCAGATTTGGATCAAATACATTTGAAAATAATTGTGCTAATGTTTAATCATTTTGATATGACCTCTAATCTTGATGATGGTTCATCAATGTTGTGATGGTTTAATGATAAGCATTGTCAGTCTTTTGATATGAATAAGAGCTTCACTTATATGTGCAAACTGAGTTGCAATATTTTCATGCCTTTGACTTCTTGTGATAATATATTGGCTTTATATTTCACAACTTTTGATGCGTGCTCTTGTATAACTATGCCACATGTGCACCAAATGACATATACATATACAACATGTACACCTTGTCTCTTTTGTTAGCCAGATTTCAGATTAAGCAACGCCGAGGACAACTTTTTTTAAGAAGGGGAGGATGATGAGGACATGGCTACCATAGTTACACCCATATCCCCTGTTGTTTTACCTCTTGGAACAGTTGCTAGAGCTCAGATATGCCAATTAAATTATCAGGTACTTTCATTTCTTGGTAATGTTTCTAGTGTTCATGAGAATATGATGCTTCCTAACTTAGATACATTTGTGTTGCTTGCAATTGAAGGGCCTTGCACGGACAAGAAGGTTGAACATTGGAGCATGGTCAAGCACGGAGATGATGGTGTGTGCAAAGAGAACAAGAACAGAGGTTCAAGTGGAGATTTCTGGACTTTGAAACCACCATGATGACATACAAGAAGATGGACGAAATATACAAGATGGACTTCCATAAATTTCGTCCATAGCTTATTATTGGTGTGGCACCACCTTATTTTGGGCCAGGCCCATGTAATCTACTTTTAGAGTCCATATTGTAGGGGAAACGACTTAGGAGGTGTTTTAGTCCCACCTTGCCAAGGGTGGACAAAATCCCCTCTCTCATTCCCTATAAATATAGCCCTTAAGGCATCGTTTAGACTTGGGATTTGTTTAGTTAAAAGTTAGCTACTGCAACTTCGTGTACTTCGTCTGTGTCCAACGACCAGACCAAGACTGCTTTCGGATCCCCACCTTTATTAATACTTCATCTATATTCGTAATATTCAGATTGCATTATCATATTCTTGCTTGTTCTTCGATTGCGTGCAGGAATAGACCTTCGTGGTCAGGCTGATCGTGTTTCCAGCATCGTCAATAACCTCAGGAGATTGGTTTAGCGATTGCTAAGGCGCAACATTGTGCACGTTTGTAGTCGGATCGTCAAAGTTGACTCCACCAGATCGATAGTTATCATCTCATCGAATGATCATCACCCTCGCCTCTATCAGTGACGATCGAAAAACCCTAGAGATTCGTAGTAGCAAGCCTCGCACTCCGGAAACTCTATCATGAACAAACAATAGCATACATAAGCACTCAAGCATAAGATGCAAAGGTAAAACCAAAATAAAAGATCTAAACAGAAAGTTCAAGTGAAGAGCTTCGATTTGCAAAAAGAATCACTCGAATCAGAGTTACGAAACTCAAACTACGATCAGAAGAAGTTCAAATTCAAATCTGCTTGAAACCAAATTTTAAATTTTCAAAATCATGTTCAAGTTGTTTATCTCGACTAAGGGGAACAAGATGAAGATTTTGGTGTTGGTTTCACTGGATTTGGATCAGGGAGTAATCTATAAGAGAAAATATTTGCGGATAGGTCCCTGGCCGAAAATTAAACTAAAAAGAAAAATCTAATGAACGAACGTTCACTAACAGAAACTAACGAACCAACTATTTCGTTAACAGAACTAATCGGGTGAACGCTCGCCATTTAACCGATCAAAAATAAATAAACCGGTCTATCCTAACTAAACCAAAACTTAAAAAACGAAAAAAAATAACCGGTGAACCGGGACGGTTTTTTATGGGTTAAACAGGTTCGGCTGGCGGCGGTCAACAGCGAGGCGGGGCGGCGGCTCCGGCGGCGTGCGGCGAGGCGGCTTGCGCGGGCGGCCACGATGCGGTAGGAGGCAGCGGCGCGG
>NC_041390.1:301023808-301081747 GCF_002162155.2 Triticum dicoccoides | reverse complement strand
GGCGCGGCTGGCACGCGGCGGCGGCGGCGCGGCAATGGCGGGTGGCAGCGTCGGCTTGGTGGGGAAGAGAGGGGGCACGGTTGGAGTATATAAAGGGGGTCGGGGGAGGCGGATCCGGCTTGGAGGAGGGGCAAACGACAGTAGGGTGGAGTCGCACTCCAAGTGGAGTCTGGCGGTGGCGGAGGAGCGGGTCCGCTTGGGACTCCTCCCAAGTCGGCGACGGAGGCGACGCGAGCTGGGCTGGCCTAGTCGGCGCGCGGATTTAAAAAAAATCGCCGCAGAGGGAAAATCCAAAATAAAATAAATAAAAATCCTAAAATTCCAAAAATAATTTTCATGGTCCTTTCCTAATATTTAGGACCACGTGAACATTTTTCTGGGATAAAATGCAATTTTTCCCTAATTTAACCGAATAAAATCTCAAATAAAATTCAAATAAATATGTATTTTAATTCAGAATTAAATTTCCATTATTTCCTCTGTTTTGAAGAAGTCATATTATCTTCTCTCATAATTTTATTTATTTTGAAATAATTGGAGAAATAATTTCAAATAAAAATCACCTTGATCCAATTTACCAATTTCTGAAAATTCAAAAATGGAATTTTACTAAAACCTCCAACTCTCTCACATGGTCCTTGAGTTGCTTAAGGTCTCTTGGATCAAAGTGTCCAAATAAACCAAATTCAAAATGCTCAAAATATGGATGCTTATGATGACCTAATGATTAACATCCAAATTGAAAATTGGGATGTTACAATATTTTTATTGCCCCAAGTTTTGATGAGAAAATTTATTATGATGATTGCTTGCCTCCTATTTATGATGATTATATTGATGAAAGTGGAATCGGAGAGGTCATAACTTTATTTAGTGATGAATCCACTATTTCAGAAGAGGTTCCAATTGATTTTTAGAACAAAGTTGGTATTTATGATGATTATGGTGATGACATGTATGTTATGAAGAATAATGATAACCATGAAACTTGTCGTCATGATTTTTATTTTCACTCTCATGATAGTTATTTTGTTGAGTTTCCTGCCACTACTATTGATAAGAATAATTTTGCTTATGTGGAGAGTAATAAAAACTTTATGCTTGTGAATCATGAAAAGAATGCTTTATGTGATAGTTATATTGTTGATTTTCTTCATGATGCTACTGAAAATTATTATGAGGGAGGAACTTATGCATGTAGGAATTGCAATAATATCAAGTTTCCTCTCTATGTGTTGAAAGTTTTGAAGTTATGCATGTTTTACCTTCCTATGCTAGTTGATTATTGTTCCCATAAGTTGTTTGCTCACAAAATCCCTATGCATAGGAAGTGGGTTAGACTTAAATGTGCTATTCATATGCTTCATGATGCTCTCTTTGTGTTTCAATTATTATCTTTTACGTGAGGATCATTGAAATCATCATGCCTAGCTAAAAGGCATTAAAGAAAAGCGCTTGTTGGGAGACAACCCAATATTTTTACCTACTGTTTTTGTGTGTTCACATGATTAAGTTACTGTAGTAATCATGTTCTATAGCTTTTGTTTCAATAAAGTCCCAAGTAAAGCCTTTGGGATGGCATACGGTGATAGTTGATTTGGTCTTGCTGAAAAATAGAAACTTTTGCGCTCAGGAAAACAATTCTCATTTTTAACGGAAGCGTGATAAAATGATAATTCTTTTTGCACGAGATTAATAGACAAATTTCCCAGGTTTTCCTATTTTTCAAGATTTTTGGAGTGACAGAAGTATGGTTGGAGTACAGATTACTACAGAATGTTCTCTTTTTGATAGATTCTGTTTTCGATGCATAGTTTGTCTGTTTTCTAGTTTCCATGGCTTATATTGCTCAATATAAATTGTGGAAATGATATGCTACAGTAGGCATTGTGTGAGAACAATTATGAATCTTGTCTTTGATAGTACCAAAAGTGAAATGCTTTGCTCTTTATCATACTAACCTATCTCATAAAGTTCCGTTAAGTTTTGTGTGATTGAAGTTTTCAAGTTTTGGGTGAGATGTCGATATGAGGAGAATAAGGAGTGACAAGACCCTAAAAGATTGGGGATGACCAAGGCACCCCAAGTTAATATTCAAGGAAGATCCAAGCAACTAAGTTTGGGGATGCCTCAGAAGGCATCCCCTCTTTCGTCTCAAATATTATTGGTAACCTCACTTGGAGCTATGTCTTCATTCGTCACATGATATGAGTTTTACTTGGAGCATAATTTTATTTGGTTAGGATTTGCTTGCTCTTATTTAGAATAAATGTTTTGCATCTTTTATTTCAATAAAAGTGGCAATGATAGCCTTTGCCATGTGTAACATCCCAAATTTTCAATTTGGAATGTTATACATTAGATCATCAATGCATACCATATTTTATTTTTGCATTTGGTTGATCCTAGAAATTCTACGCAACTCAATGACCCACGGAGAGAGTTGAGGATTTCGTTATTTTCATATTTGAGTTCTCTCAAATTTTGAGAATAGGATCATTTGATTGTATATATTTTATCATCAATTATTTCTATTACAAAAATATGAGAGAGGGAATAAAATGACTTTCCTAAAATAAAGAAATATTGAGGATTTAATAATAAAATCAAATAAGATTTTATTTCGGAGTTTTTCGGTGTTTTATTTGAATTTAGGACAAATGTGCGTTTTCAAAGTTGCATTTAGGTCCCAAATAAATGTTCACCTTGTGCGGCTTGATTTTAGAAGCCCGTGAAAATTTATTTCGGAATTTTTGGAGTCCGTTTAGTATTTCTTTTTATTTTTCTTCTGAGCGGAATAATTTAAAAAAAAACGACCTACGGGCTGTGTCCGACTAGGACTCTGGCCCGAGGGGGCCTTTATAAGCCGAGGCCCAGCCCCGGGGAAACCCTAGCCGCCCCAGCACCCAAGTCGTGCCGCCACCCGGACGCCGCTGCCACCGCCTCCGCCCGCCGCCGCGTCGCGCCGCCGCCGCCACCCGCCGCCGCCCGCCACCGAGCCGCCGTCGCCGGACGCCGCCGCCGACGACGACGAGGTTCGCTGCGCCTCGACTTCCGTGCCATCGTTTTTTTTAAAAAAAAATAGATCGGTTTTCGTTGGTTTTTTTTAGATTCGTTTTTTTTAAAATAGATCGGTTTTCCGGTTTATTTAAATAGTGAGCGTTCGTCCGTTCGTTCGTTCTAGTGAGCGTTCGTCGTTTTTCTTTTTCTCGGATTAAATCCGCGATTTTTCTGATCGTGATTCCTGATCCGATTTTCGTTTTAGTATAACTTTTCGCTTGTTTATCGGAATCAGGCGATTCAAGCGCCTAGAGTTTCGTCTCGAAACCCTCTATCCGTTTAAGCAACTTAAACAAGATTTTGCTACTATAAAATTTGCCTTAGATCCAGATTACTAGAACGAAGTGTTTTCTTTCGCCGTTGGATTTTCGTTGCTTCGTTCGATTTGATTCTTTTTGCCAACCGGAGTTCTTAAGTTGAACCTTCTGGTTAGATCTCTTATTTGAGTTTTACCTATGCATTAGATGATTACTTCTTGCATGCTTGTTTGTTTGTCTGCGGTAGAGTACCCGGAGTGCGCCGCCTGTTACTTCGAATCGTTAGGTTTCCCGGATTATCAGCAAGGCAAGTAACACTTTGATCATACCTTTTCTACTACCCAGTTTTATTACAGTAGATCAATCCTCACACATTGCATGATTAGGATCTAATTAAATTGTGGGATGGGAAGTAGATGAGGTAGTACCTATTACCTGTTATTATCAAATCTTTGGGAGTTACTTCTGCGTTTGCTTATTATGCCATGCTATGCTAGTAGACGTGGATTGGGTGAGTGATATCCATGACAGATGTGAGATTGTTAATTAATGGTTTATCTAAGGTGGCAACTTAAACACACATCTGGGTGGATTGAGGCACCTGGGTATTCCAGGACTTGCCTGTTTTCTTTTGGACCGCCACCCAGGCTCAAAGGGATCATGAGACTATTCATACTAGAAACTTCCGTGTGCAGCCACAAGCTATTATGGGCTCTAGCATAGTTGACTAAGTCGTGCGAACTCTTACAGTGGTAGACTAGCAGATGTAGGGGATGTAGGTGGTACGGTCTACCCGATCGTAAGGTGCTAGCGCTTCTGAAAGACTATGTCTCGGTCATCCGTTTTCTCAAACACCATGTAGTGTGAGAAACCAAACGGAGGCGATCGAGTCTTGTGGGGAAAAGTGTGCAAACCTCTGCAGAGTGTAATAAACTAATCATGACTAGCCGTGTCCCCGGTTATGGACATCTTGAGTATCTAGTACTTGGATTATCATGTGAATCTCAACATGTTACTCTAAATTAATTTTATTGGGTTATGTTTAATGATGATGCTTATTTGGGATTGAGAATGATGTCAACCATTCTCAATGTTTAACAACTACCATGATAGAAAAATAAATTTTATTCCTTTGAAGTAGGGAAAAATTGGCTTTACGCAAAACTGTAACATAGAGCTTTCCACCAGCCAAATATGCATATAGTATAGCTATTTCATTCCATTACTCTCTATGTGTTACCTTGCCACCATATTCCATGTGCTGACCCGTTTTCGGGCTGCAACGTTAATGTTGCAGATTTTTCAGACGATGGTTAAGGAGTTTTTAGGTCGTGGTTCTATACTTAGTGATGTCGTTGGAGTTGATGGACTCACTTATCTTCCAAGCCTTCCGTTGTTATCGTTATTAGATGGCCTTAAGCCATATTTATTGTAATAAGTTCTCTTTTGAGACACTCGATGTAATAAGTGTGTGATTGCTACTCTGCTATAAATCCTCCGAGTACTGTGTGGTGTCAGCATTACTGATCGAGGGATGATACCGGAGCACAGAGATCAGACCGTTTGAGGTCTGGTCGCTACAGAGATGGTATCAGAGCACACGCTGACTGTAGGACACGACCACTAAGCTAAAAGACCTAGATCACTTTTCACTCTCTTCTCTTCTGACTCCTCATCTTTTCTACTCTTTAGGATGGCGGATGCAAGGAACAAGTTCACACAACCGGATGAAGATACACCCTTTGGACGACACTTGAAGGAAGTCACTAGATACCTGAACATAGGAGTACCAAGCTTCACGGGAACCTACAACGCCACTTTACCTGAAGAAGAGTGCTGGATGATTCAAGTTCAAGTTCCAGGAAGGACGTTCATGCCAGTCACTGAGCCCATGGAGTTTTATTTTGATGCACCAACTTGGAGTCTAGGAAAGAGCATGGCAGCTCACATCGCCATGGGACGCATTGGAGAAGTCTACCGCAAGGATCTCAAGGATACTATCTACCAGATTTGTGGACACCGAGATGAACACTGGGAGATGATCAGCACCAAGAAGGATAGGTCAATCGCAGCTTTTATCCAGGAGTTAAATCAGCACATTCGACGACAGGAGAACCAGATGTGCGCCGACATGATAGATCTGAAGAAGGCTAAGACTAGAATCAAGGAACTGGAGGAAGAACTCAAGGCTACACATGAAGATTATGAAGAAGAAATTGAAGTATTGGTGGAGAAGAATGATGACCTGATCAAGAAGATTGGAATATTTATGGGAGGCCCTACGCCAGTAGATGAAGACGAAGAACCCAAGGAGATTAGCCCGGAAGACTACATCATCATCGACGGCACCGACTTGGAACCAGATAGTAGCAATGATGACTATGTTGATGAAGCTGGAGCAGATATCATGGAGTCTGCAATCGAAGAATATTTCCAGTAGACCCCCTCATCAATAGTAGTAGTCCACCATGTAAATATAGTAGTCCGAGCACTTTTGCGGTAGTTAGATCGATTGTATGCCCTGGTTTGATTGATTGAAGTGAATTGTTTGCTTTTGCCTCATGTGCATATGGGTAGTGTTTTCTCTTTAGACCCCCTCTATTCTTATATCTCATCTTTTTTAAACCCTCAGATGCCTCCGAGACGTGACCCCGGATTTGCCTTTCCACCGGAGCTCACCCAGTTGATCCAGCAACAGAACACATTGATGCAGTTGCTAGTCCAGAATCAGAATCAAGGGAACAACAACAATAACCCACCCCCCCACCACCACCTGTTGACCACTTAGCTTGTTTTCTTAGGCTGAATCCACTGGTGTTTTCCAGTAGCACCAAGCCGATAGTAGCAGATGATTGGCTCCGCAAGACAGCTAGGGAGTTGGCCACAGCAGGATGCACAGATGCGGAGAAGGTGAAGTTTGTCGCACATCAGCTAGAAGGACCAGCAGCATCATGGTGGGAGAATTTCACAGCCACTTTCCCAGTTGACACTGTCACATGGGACCAGTTTCAGCAGGCTTTTCGTACTGCCCATGTTTCAGCAGGAGCTATGGCCATGAAGAAGCGTGAGTTTCGCAACTTGCGCCAAGGAGGACGGACAGTTGGCCAGTATGTAGAGGACTTTAGTAAGTTAGCACGTTATGCCCCAGATGACATTGCTACGGATGCAGCTAAGCAGGAGAAGTTTCTGGAAGGACTGAATGATGAGTTGAGCATGCAGTTGATGGTAGCAACCTTCAACAACTACCAGGAGTTGGTAGATCATGCTCTTATGATTGAAGGCAAGCATCAGCAAATTGAAAATCGCAAGAGGAAGTATGGACAAGGGAAGTACAATTCAGGAGCTCAGCAGAAGCCACATTTTACCCCTAGACAGGGAGGACATTTTCAGCATACCCATGGAGGAGGTAGCTCGCACAATCACAATGGCACCAAGAATGGAAATGGCAATGGAGGAAGCAACGGCCAGAACCGCACCAACCCCTCAACCCCAGCCAAGAAGGACCTGAGCCAAGTCACTTGTTTTAAGTGTCAGAAGACCGGACATTATGCCAATGAATGTCCTGAAGGCCAAAATGGCAATGGAAGTTCTGGGAAGAAGCCGAACCCTTTCAACAGGGGACAGGTGAACCACGTTAGCGTGGAGGAGGTAGAAGCTCAGCCCGATGCAGTAATAGGTAAGTTTTTGGTTAAGTCATTTACCGCACTCGTTCTTTTTGATACTGGTGCATCGCATTCATACATCTCAAGGGGATTTGTGGATAAGTATAACCTACCAACCCAAGCCCTTAGGTCACCCATGTTAGTAACCTCGCCTGGAGCAGAGTATGTGGCTAGTCTATGGTGTGATCGGTTACCATTAAGGATTGGTAACTATGTTTTTCCCTCAGACCTAATAGTATTGGAATCTCAAGGATTGGATGTGATATTAGGCATGGATTGGTTATGAAAGTATGAAGGGAATATTGAATGTGCTAGTAAGTCAATTTTGCTTACCACCCTAGAAGGGAGAAGGATCAAGTATGTATCCCGGCATGTGCCAAAGAGGACTCAAGTAAATTGCCTAACAGGAGTTGTGCAGGAGGAAGTACCAGTGGTAAGGGATTTCCCTGATGTATTTCCAGAGGAGTTGCCAGGCATGCCACCGGATAGAGATATTGAGTTTTTGATTGAGTAATTGCCAGGCACAGGGCCAATATCAAAGAGACCATATAGGATGCCAGCAAAGTATTTGGTGGAAATTAAGAAGCAGATTAAGGAGTTACTGGATAAAGAATATATCTGCCCAAGTTCTTCGCCTTGGGGATCGCCAGCACTTCTGGTGGAGAAGAAGGACGGATCGTTAAGGATGGTTGTTGATTATCGAGGATTGAATGAAGTAACGATCAAGAACAAGTACCCACTACCAATGATCAATGATCTATTTGATCGATTGCAAGGAGCTAAGGTATTTTCCAAGATCGATCTGCGATCAGGATACCACCAGTTGAAGATTCGAGAACAGGATATTCCGAAGACAGCTTTTACCACTAGGTATGGGCTGTATGAGTATACCGTTATGCCATTTGGTCTACTAACGCCCCTGCCTATTTTTATGAACATGATGAACCACTACAAGAAATATGTCAACTTATGACCTTCTATCAGTGACCCTGGAAGAATTGGTCATAAATCTATGACCATTTTAGACCAATTGGTCAAAAGCTGTTCGGGGGGCTCCAAACCCTAAACCATTGTGACCATTTTGGTCAGAAAGGTCGTGATTTCCTTACACGAAATGGTCATAAAGCAGATAGCACTAGTCCGCTGCTTTATTTCTAGCTGATCATGACCAATATAGATGGTCATAACCTTGTCAATTGTGGTGGATTGGTATGACTTGGCGCCACCTCATCAGTTTTGCCTATGTGTCATGTCCATGTGTCAATTTTTGCCCTAGGTTGTGAAGCAACCTATATTTCTGTCATTCCGAAAATTCCCAAAAAAATCTCATAAATTCTTTGGCTCATATCTTCGTCAAATATGTAAAAATACTTCCTTGCCTAGTTCAAAGTAATTCAACAATATTCATTTTCCTATTCTGTTCAAAACATCACTTTATGAAGGAAGTGCTATTTATATATTCTTGATTGCCCACCCAAATCATTGCCGCATGACAAAATTCAGCTCCATTTGCCTGGCAAATCTTGCTCGGCCAATTTCCAAAGTTTTTGTCCACCTAGAAGCATTGTGAAGGAAGTACCTTTTTATATATCCAAATGACATGAAATTTATACAGTTCCTTCATATGCCCAAATTATCACCCTCCTCCAAATTACAGCTCAGGCAAATTATCTATGTGAGCCCAGGTTCAATTTATATTTTATGGCTAGATTGGCACGTTGCAAAGCAAGTGTTATCTAGACCCCTCCTATTAACCTCAAACTCTTTGGGCACTCTTCCATACCCAAATCATTGCCACATGATAATATTCAGCTCCATTTTCCTAGTAAATCTTTCTCAGGAAATTTCCAAAGTTTCTACCTCGAGGGAAGCTTTGTGAAGTAAGTACTATCTAGGCTTACCCAAATGATCTGAAAATCTACCAAGGCATAACCTTACATATGTAACTTACCTACACCAAATTTGAGATCACTTCATTCATCCAATTTCTCTCACTAGTTTTCCCAAGTTTCTGTCCATAGAAGAGCATTGTGAAGGAAGTACCACTTTGGCATGTCCAAATGGTATGAATTTTCTACGGTGCTTTCCAATGCCCAAATAATCATCCTCCACCAAATTTCAGCTCAATCCATTCATTATTTTGAGCCCAGCTTCAACATTCATATTTCTGTCCAGTGTGGTACTTTGCAAAGCAAGTACCACCTAGGATCCTCCTTTTGATCTGAAAATTTGTGAAGACATTCTTCTTAGTAGATGATCATCCTCAGCAAAAACTCACGCCCATTGGCCATGTGCATTTCCCATACCGCTAATCAAACACTTGGCTGCTAATTCATGTTTGAGCATTGATCGGTCTCCTCGTGAGAATCTTATGTTGTAATTTTCTTCCTAGGACCTACCTGGGGAGTGCCCAACCCACTAGAGATGCCTAGGCTGCCCAGAACACATGGCAACGCCACGGTCACGCGGTGACCACGCGTCGGGCATGCGAGTTTACGCGCTCTAGAGTTGGGGGCCTTGGCCACCGCCCAAACCTCGATGTATCGCCATCAAACCATGTATTTATGATTAAATAGGTACTTATGTAACTATAAATGATTTTTGGAAAAAATAAATAGTAAACTATGAGGCAGTTGCAGTTCAAATTTGACCCGCTTCCTACTGAATCGGTGGGAATTTGTCTTTTTCACCAGAGGTGGATCAAAACTTTTGACGCCCAACAATTTTGTCAATTGTGCATTAAATATGGCCTAGTATTTTATAAAAATGATTTGGTCCAATTTTGCAACAATTATTTGGGAGGTCCTTCACAAAAAAACCTCCTTTTGGGCACTCGAAAAATGGAAAATGGTTTTTTCGTCCAAAGAAAATGAAAACTTCCTTATGCAACATTGTTTGCCATTCCAATATACTCCCTTGTGCACAATATGGGATCATTTGAACAAATTATGCCATGAATGTGGCCATAAGATTGATCATTTGGCTTGAAAGCCATTGATATCCCCACGTGATAGCTCGATTTTGAGAACACTTTTTTAAAATAATTGTCGTATTACAAGTTTGTTATTTTTCCTGGGAACTTGGCCACATATAATGACACAATGCGAAGGTTTCCCAATTTTTTCATTTTTTTTGATTTTTTTATGCCTGTTTCAAAATGCGGTCAAAACGGCGGGAATGACCGTTCCTAGCTAGTGGTTGAATCTTGAATTTTTTTGGTGTTTCTCTGATTAAATAGGTACTTATGTACCTAGAAATGATTTTTGTAAAAAATAAATAGCAAACTATGAGGCAGCTGTAGTTCAAATTTGACCCGCTTCCAGCTAAATCGGCGGGAATTTGTCTTTTTCATGAGAGGTGGATCAAAACTTTTTTACACCCAACCATTTGGTCAATTGTGGTTTAAATATGTCCTAGTATTTTATAAAATTGATTTGGTACAATTTTACAACAAATATATGGTAGGTCCTTCACAAAAAAACTCATTTCGGGCACTCGAAAAATGGAAAATGAATTTTTCGTCCAAAGAAAATGAAAAGTTCCTTATGCAACATTGTTTGTCATTCCAAGATGCACCCTTGTGCACGATATGAGGTCATTTGAACAAACTATGCCATGAATGTGGCCATAAGATTGATCATTTGGCTTGAAAGCCATGAATCTTCACACATGATAGCTCATTTCTGAGAACACTTTTTAAAAATAATTGCCGTATTACAAGTTTATTATTTTTCCTGGAAACTTGGCCACATATAATGACACAATGCGAAGGTTTTCCAATTTTTTGAATTTTTTTGAATTTTTATGCCCGTTTCAAAATGCGGTCAAAACGGTGGGCTTGACCGTTCCTAGCTAGTGGTTGAATCTTGGAAATTTTGTGATGTTTCTCTGATTAAATAGATACTTATGTACCTAGAAATGTTTTTTGGAAAAAATAAAGAGATAACTACGAGGCAGCTATAGTTCAAATTTGACCCGCTTCCAACTGAATCGGCAGGAATTTGTCTTTTTCATGAGAGGTGGATCAAAACTTTTTACACCCAACCATTTGATCAATTGTGGTTTAAATATGTCCTAGTATTTTAGAAAATTGATTTGGTACAATTTTGCAACAATTTTTTGGTAGGCCCTTCACAAAAAAACTCATTTTGGGCACTTGAATAATGATTAAAAATAGCTAGAAAGATAAAAAAAATTGCATGCAAACTGGCTATCATCCATAAAATATGGTCTAAATTGATAGAAAATTTTAGTTGTGCCATTTTGAAAAATACTTTTGATAGCTACTTCACAAAACCCTCCTAGTTTTAGTACTTAGAAACTATTCTAAATCATAATTTTTCTGAACCAATCAGAGCTCTTCACATGGATCACCCCCCTTAGCCGATCTGGATTGTCCACATCCGATGGATCCAACGTCTCTCAGGTCCCCTCTCAACCCAACCCAACCCAAACCCTAGCAGCCCCCCTCTCCCACATCGTCGCCGTCACCCACCCCGATCCCATCCCTCCCCTCGTCTCCCTCCCAAGCCCAACCCACTTCCTCTGCCCTCTTCCTCGATCCCGTGGCCACCGCCGCCCCTCATCTCCACCGGTGCTGGGCTTCCCCACCGGCGACCTCGCTGCCCTTCTCCCGCACCGCTGCCGCCCCCACCCTCGCACGCCAATGAACGGACCAATCCCAAATCCTCGAACCCTACCCGTCGCCCCGTCCCTCTGACCCAGATCCCCCTCCATGCGGCCGCACGATGGCGAGGACGACGGCACCGGCGTCGGCGACCGCGACGAGCGCCTCTTTGCGGGCGTGCGCTTCGCGCTCGTCGGCTTCGACCCCGTCTCCGAGTCCCAGGTGCGCCCGCTCGCCCGCCTCGACGCGGTTCCCGCTGCCATGCCCCCCTTTTCATTTTGGATTTTGTCGCGTAGCGCCTCGTCTCACCGGCCCGGCGACCATAGGCAGGCAGTCCACGGCCAAGATGGCGGCATGCCCCGTCGCGACCACGTACGCGCACGGCACTCGTCGCCGTCGGCGTCCCCGAAGTTGGCGCAGGAGGGGCTGGCCGGCGTCCCACGTCGACGTCCTCCTCCCTCTTCTCTTGCGTGACCTGGAGGAGACCAGGGCGCCGCCCATCGCGGTCGTCCTCGTTCACCTCTGCTCCAGCATCGAGGCCATCAACCTCGGGAACCCTCTCCTTGACCGCACCGTCGACGGCTTCCTCAAGATTGGCGCCGTACACGCCCCTTCCTCCCTCCTCTTCCATCCAATGTTTGTATGTTGAAATGTGTCTGACTCTGATCCAATGTACGTGTGCAGGTCGGCGCCTGCAGGGTCGTCACCGAGGACGCCTTTGACTGCATCCACTGGGGTAACAACCACGCGCATCCCGTCTCTCCTACTCTATCTAGTATACAAACGGTGTTGTTAGCCACAAGATCTGGATTTATTTCTGTGGATGTTGGTTAAGTTTGCTTCAGGCTATTCTACTAGTTCCACTAGTAATGCACTGATAGGTAGATGATATATTTTAACCTGGAACTGACTAAATGTTCAGTACTTCAGGCTATTTCAATAGCATTGCCTAGTTTCGAGCAAACTCTCGTAGAATAACTGTAGACAAGCAGTTGGGAAGTGGGTTTATTATCAAAATTTTGATTTAGATATGATTAGTAGATATGATTAGTAGATACCCATGTTCCAGGAAATTGTTTTGTTCAGTTTCATGTCCCAGCAAATTAAACCATGCATCAGATTTGGGAATGAAAACAGATAGCGGCCTGCAGGCTGTAATAACAAGATATTTGTTCACTACATAATCTAGGAGCATTGCTCAAAATAATTCAGGCTCCTTGTTTGTACTGCAGCACTACTGGACTATTAAATTTATGTAAGCCACTATGTGACCAGTATGTGATCAAATTCTAGCGCTCTGCTTACTGTATATAAGCAGACTCTCTTTACTAGTTATTCTAATGAGGCCTATGAAGTTACTGTATATGACTCAGATCTGACATTTTTGTTGTGTGTCTGGTTTTTCAGGATGTGGGTGGTGCAGTGGCCGCAAGAACACGCTCGGCAACGTCTAGGCCGGGTCAGGGCGGCTGACAGCGGTGGCTACTTCCTTACAAGGACTACAAGATCGCCCATGACTACACGACCCTCCAGGTCCCGTCTGCATGCCTGCTCCCTCCTCCCTGCCTCTTGCAGGTACCTGTTTAGGCCGCAAGCGGACCTGACATGCTTATGAGTTCAGCATATGCGCTGTGTTATGTTCAGCTTCTTATGTGTCATGGAAATGTCCTTGTGTTGCATAGTAGGCCCTGAATTATTCATGTTGCTGGCGATGAGATGACATGCTTATGAAATATTCATGTTGCTTCCTATGTAAGCTTGCTAATGAATATGATTGACTTAATGAAACTGATGTCAATGCACTTGCGCACGGTTTTGCACCTGATGCTGGTTTTGCGCCGATGCTGGTTTTGCCTGGATGTGCAGCAGTCATCTTGTTTGATTGTTAATTGCTGGGTGCTGGCTGGCGTACAATTTAATTTGTCTGCATGGTTGCTTAGTGCAGCTCACATGTTTGAAACCAGGTCCAGTTCCAACCCGATTAGGATTGGCCTTTTAGCGGCATGGATTTACCAAGTTGGGATGTTGGGATAGTTGGATTCCTGTTGTCTCTTGTAGCACCAAATGCTAGTATGTGTTTTACTAAAGTCATCAGATAGTTAACTCACTATGAGATGTCCACACTTGTTTTGTTAACAAACATGAACTGTTAAGTCATCTATTCCTGGCTATTTCTTTTGTTCAGTATATACGTGTGCTTTCTGTTCTTTTGTTCTATTCACTGTCTGAGTACAGTTTCTTGTTGGCACCAAGGTGTTTGAGATGGTCTTCCTGTTGGTGCATGAGGAAGAGGAAGTGAAGTCATTGATTTGTCCACCAAGGAAGAGGAAGCATGAAGTCTTTGATTTGTCTAGAGGTTAAGTCATCGGTCTATCCCACTCTTCCTTTGCTATGTGATTGTGACCTCCATGTGTTATCTACTTATCTGGACACTTTGGTTCATATACTATTCTTGTGATTTTCCAGTGCTATGTCAAAAAATGAATCTGTAACCTTTAATGAATTCAATGTATGATCGTGATGAGAATGAATGAATGAATGATATCATACCAACTTGATTTTGCCCTTGATCAGTATCATTTGTGGTAGCTCCTAAGCAACATGATCTTTTTCTTGCTCCGAGATCCCAAGTGTGGTGTAGTACTTGATTGATGTCCTGCTAGCTGCTACTGTTAATTGTTACTGCCATGATGTTAACACTGCTTAGAATATGTTCTGCGCCTTAATTCTACTAGTATTTGTTGTCAAAAGCATGATTGTATTGTGAGCCATCAATTTCTTGGAGTCTTCTTAAAGCTTGCTGGCATTAGGATCGACCCCTAGCTGCTTGTGTATTTGTTTACTATTTTGTTCAATATTCTTTTCCTAGCTGTTGTATGTTTGGGGATATTGCTTTCATTCTGAATTCATAGCCATGATAATGATCGTTTGCTGTCTTTTATAGGAGCTCCAGGCTCAAGAAGTTGGAAAAAGGGAACGCTTCATCTTTGTAGCTAATTATATGTTCCTTGATGATGTGAATGGCTGTTATAGTATTTCATAGCAGCACTTTTTTAGTTGTTCTAAATACCTGGATGATGTGAACTATGGCATGATTGTAATATATATATATATATATATTATACTCATTTTGGTCGCCATTTATGAAAATTTGTGTGATTGGGGCTCTCTGGACCAAAATACTGGTTACTTTCTTGTTGATACTTTATTGTTGATATGTCGGAAATGAAACATATACTATTTGGGCCCTAAAAAGGCCACAAATCAAACAATTCAGGAAAAATGAACAAAATTACTAAAAGAATCAATTGTGAAAAGGCGATGGCCAAGTAAATAAAAAGGCTTAGGCCCAAAAATGAAATAGATCACAAAAAGGCCATGATCCATGAAATAAAAAGGCCAAATTGTTGGGCCAGGCCCATGTAGCTAGAGAAAATTAATAGAGAAAGTATATAGTAAAAAAGGCCGAATTGTTGGGCTAGGCCCATGTAGAAAACCGAATTGGACCGGGCTGAATCTTGTGCCACATCAGCTTGCCACGCTGGATGCCTATGTGGCCTGGGGAGGTTGCTAGTGACCAAAACGCCACAGTGGACATATTTTGGTCATAAACGTCTACGACCATTCCAGAAGAAAGGTCGCTATAGTCAGTTTATGACCGCCAGCTTTTGACCTTCTGTTTTTGGTCACAAAAAGGTCGCAAATGAAAAACCATGACCTTTCAGTGACCAATAGTGGTGGTCACAAGTTGACATATTTCTTGTAGTGAACAACGTGTTTATGGAGTTTCTGGATAAGTTCGTCGTAGTGTTCATTGATGATATCCTGGTTTATTCGAAGAATGAAGAGGAACATAAGGAGCAATTGCGTTTGGTACTTGGAAAGCTCAGAGAACATCAATTATATGCCAAGTTCAGCAAATGTGAGTTTTGGTTGAAGGAAGTAGGATTCCTCGGACACGTTATATCTGGAGAAGGTATAGCAGTTGATCCCACTAAAGTTGAAACCGTGACCAAGTGGGAAGCCCCAACAACAGTTGGAGAGATCCGGAGTTTTCTTGGACTCGCAGGGTACTACCGGAGATTTATTGAGAATTTCTCAAAGATTGCGAAGCCTATGACGGAGTTGCTGAAGAAAGATACCAAGTTCATATGGACAGAGGAATGTGAGGCTAGTTTCCAAGAGTTGAAGAAACGTTTGGTTACCTCACCAGTATTGATTTTGCCAGACTAGACCAAAGATTATGAGGTGTATTGCGACACTTCATGTCGAGGACTTGGAGCAGTGCTTATGCAGGAAGGGAGAGTTGTTTCATATGCCTCAAGACAACTGAAGCCCCATGAGTTGAATTATGCCACGCATGATTTGGAGTTAGCAGCCGTAGTGCATGCATTGAAAACATGGAGACATTTCCTCATTGGAAATCATTGTGAGGTGTACACGGATCATAAGAGTTTGAAGTACATTTTCACACAGAAGGAGTTAAATCTCAGACAAAGGAGATGGTTGGAGCTTATCAAGGATTATGATATGAAATTGCATTACCATCCTGGAAAGGATAATGTAGTAGCTGACGCATTAAGTCGTAAGAGCCATGTCAATACATTAATGACGGGAGAAATACCAAGGGAGTTAGCCGAAAATCTTCGTGAACTATGTTTGGAAATAGTTCCGAGAGGCTATGTAGCAGCATTAGAGATTCGGTCAACTTTGATGGATAAAATCAGGGAAGCTCAGAAAGCTGACAAAGAGGTTGCCGCTATAAAGGAGAAACCGAGCAAAGGAAAAGCTAAAGGATTTCGTGAGGATGAGCATGACACCCTATGGTTTGAAGACCGGGTTTATGTGCCCAATGACCGGAGATCAGGAAGTTGATTTTGCAAGAGGCACACGACTCACCGTATTCGATTCACCCAGGAAATACCAAGATGTATTTGGATTTGAAGGATATTTTCTGGTGGACCGTAATGAAGAAGGATATTGCAGAGTACGTAGCAGTTTGTGATGTATGTCAGAGAGTAAAGGTAGAGCATCAGAAGCCAGCAGGATTGTTACAACCATTGCCGATACCCGAATGGAAGTGGGATAAGCTAGGCATGGATTTTATCACGGGATTGCCCAGGACTCGTTCAGGCTATGACTCAATTTGGGTTGTAGTTGATCAATTGACGAAAGTAGCTCATTTCATCCCGGTAAAGACCACTTACACCAGTGCTAAGTTGGCAAAGATATACATGACTAGGATCGTATGTCTGCATGGAGTTCCGAGGAGTATCGTATCAGATAGAGGGACCCAGTTTACCTCAAAGTTCTAGAAACAGTTGCACCAAACTTTGGGAACCAGGCTAGAATTCAGTACAGCTTTTCATCCACGGACAGATGGACAGACTGAGAGAGTCAATCAGATCTTGAAGGATATGCTGAGAGCTTGTGCGCTAGATTATGGATCTAGTTGGGCCGATAAGTTGCCATATGCAGAGTTCTCTTACAACAACAGTTATCAAACCAGTTTAAAGATGGCCCCTTTCGAAGCCTTGTATGGAAGAAGGTGCAGGACACCGTTGTCGTGGGACGAAGTTGGAGACCACCAGTTGTTTGGACCTGACTTGATTAAAGAGTCTGAACAGAAGGTGAAGCTGATTCGTGATAGGCTCAAGGTAGCCCAGTCCAGACAGAAGAGTTATGCAGATTCTAAACGTAAGGAGACAGTTTACGAAGTTGGAGATAGAGCTTATCTTCGAGTATCTCCACTTCGGGGAACAAGGCGTTTTGGAGTTAAAGGGAAGTTAGCGCCACGATTTGTAGGACCATATCGAGTTTTGGAGCGTATGGGAGAAGTGGCCTACAAGTTGGAATTGCCCGAAGGATTGTCAGGAGTTCATGATGTGTTCCACGTTTCTCAGTTAAAGAAATGTCATGCGGAGATGGCTGACATGCCTTTGAGAGACACAGTGCCATTGGAAACTATTTAGTTGGATAACGATTTGACCTACGAGGAGAAACCAATTAAGATTCTTGAGTTTGCCAGTCGAGTCACTCGCAGCAAGGTTATCAAGTTTTGCAAAGTTCAGTGGAGCCACCACACAGAGGATGAAGCCACCTGGGAACGAGAGGAAGACTTGCTCAAAGACCACCCTCACCTATTTTCTAGCCAACCCGAATCTTGAGGGCGAGATTCATCTTAAGGGGGGTACGTTTGTAACATCCCAAATTTTCAATTTGGAATGTTATACATTAGATCATCAATGCATACCATATTTTATTTTTGCATTTGGTTGATCCTAGAAATTCTACGCAACTCAATGAGCCACGGATAGAGTTGGGGATTTCATTATTTTCATATTTGAGTTCTCTCAAATTTTGAGAATAGGATCATTTGATTTTATATATTTTATCATCAATTATTTCTATTACAAAAATATGAGAGAGGGAATAAAATGACTTTCCCAAAATAAAGAAATATTGAGGATTTAATAATAAAATCAAATAAGATTTTATTTCGGAGTTTTTCGGTGTTTTATTTGAATTTAGGAAAAATGTGCGTTTTTCAAAATTGCATTTAGGTCCCAAATAAATGTTCACCTTGTGCGGCTTGATTTTAGAAGCCCGTGAAAGTTTATATCGGAATTTTTGGAGTCCGTTTAGTATTTCTTTTTATTTTTCTTCCGAGCAGAATAATTTAAAAAAACGAACCGACCTACGGGTCGTGTCCGACTAGGACTCCGGCCCGAGGGGGCCTTTATAAGCTGAGGCCCAGCCCCGGGGAAACCCTAGCCGCCCCAGCCCCCAAGCCGCGCCACCACCCGGACGCCGCGGCCGCCGCCGCCGCCTGCGCCTGCCGCCGCGCCGCGCCGCCGGCGCCGCCGAAGTTCACTGCGCCTCGACTTC
Organism: Triticum dicoccoides; assembly: GCF_002162155.2. Classification (NCBI taxonomy): domain Eukaryota; kingdom Viridiplantae; phylum Streptophyta; class Magnoliopsida; order Poales; family Poaceae; genus Triticum; species Triticum dicoccoides. Next base: position 301,063,253 of record NC_041390.1, on the reverse strand, counting down.
CGTGCCATCGGTTTTTTAAAAAAAATAGATCAGTTTCTGTCGGATTTTTTACATTCGGTTTTTTAAAAATAGATCGGTTTTCCGGTTTATTTAAATAGTGAGCGTTCGTTCGTTCTAGCGAGTGTTCGTTGTTTTTCTTTTTCTCGGATTAAATTCGCGATTTTTCTGATCGTGATTCCTGATCCGATTTTCGTTTTAGTATAACTTTTCGCTTGTTTATCAGAATCAGGCGATTCAAGCGCCTAGAGTTTCGTCTCGAAACCCTCTATCCGTTTAACAAACTTAAACAAGATTTTGCTACTGTAAAATTTTCCTTAGATCCAGATTACTAGAACGAAGTGTTCTCTTTCGCCGTTAGATTTCCGTTGCTTCGTTTGATTTGATTCTTTTTGCCAACCGGAGTTCTTAAGTTGAACCTTCTGGTTAGATCTCTTATTTGAGTTTTACCTATGCATTATATGAGTACTTTTGCATGCTTGTTTGTTTGTCTGCGATAGAGTACCCAGAGTGCGCCGCCTGTTACTTCGAATCGTTAGGTTTCCCGGATCATCAGCAAGGCAAGTAACACTTTGATCATACATTTTCTACTACCCAGTTTTATTGCATTAGATCAATCCTCACACATTGCATGATTAGGATCTAATTAAATTGTGGGATGGGAAGTAGATGAGGTAGTACCTATTACTTGTTATTATCAAACCTTTGGGAGTTACTTCTGCGTTTGCTTATTATGCCATGCTATGCTAGTAGACGTGGATTGGGTGAGTGATATCCATGACAGATGTGAGATTGTTAATTAATGGTTTATCTAAGGTGGCAACTTAAACACACATCTGGGTGGATTGAGGCACCTGGGTATTCCAGGACTTGCCTGTTTTCTTTTGGACCGCCACCCAGGCTCAAAGGGATCATGAGACTATTCATACTAGAAACTTCCGTGTGCAGCCACAAGCTATTATGGGCTCTAGCATAGTTGACTAAGTCGTGCGAACTCTTACGGTGGTAGACTAGCATATGTAGGGGATGTAGGTGGTACGATCTACCCGATCGTAAGGTGCTAGCGCTTCTGAAAGACTATGTCTCGGTCATCCGTTTTCTCAAACACCATGTAGTGCGAGAAACCAAACGGAGGCGATCGAGTCTTGTGGGGAAAAGTGCGCAAACCTCTGCAGAGTGTAATAAACTAATCATGATTAGTCATGTCCCCGGTTATGGACATCTTGAGTATCTAGTACTTGGATTATCATGTGAATCTCAACATGTTACTCTAAATTAATTTTGTTGGGTTATGTTTAATGATGATGCTTATTTGGGATTGAGAATGTTGTCAACCATTCTCAATGTTTAACAACTACCATGATAGAAAAATAAATTTTATTCCTTTGAAGTAGGGAAAAATTGGCTTTACGCAAAACTATAACCATAGAGCTTTCCACCAGCCAAATATGCATATAGTATAGCTGTTTCATTCCATTACTCTCTATGTGTTACCTTGCCAGCATATTCCATGTGCTGACCCGTTTTCTGGCTGCAACATTAATGTTGCAGATTTTTCAGATGACTATTAAGGAGTTTTTAGGTTGTGGTTCTATACTCAGTGATGCCATTGGAGTTGATGGACTCACTTATCTTCCAAGCCTTCCGTTGTTATCATTATTAGATGGCCTTAAGCCATATTTATTGTAATAAGTTCTCTTTTGAGACACTCGATGTAATAAGTGTGTGATTTCTACTCTGCTATAAATCCTCCGAGTACTGTGTGGTGTCAGCATTACTGATCCAGGGATGATACTGGAGCACAGAGATCAGACCGTTTGAGGTCTGGTCGCTACACCATGCTTATTTTGCAAGTTTATATGTTGCTGTTTGAAAATAGAAAGTTTACCGTTGTAGCAAAAATTCCCTAGAAAAGTCAGAATGTGATAAAATGTTGAAACATTTTGCACAATAAGATCTGATAAATTTTCTACAGTGTGGTAGACTTTCATAATATTTGGAGTTAAGGAAGTATTGATACTCTTGCATTCTTTACAGACTGTATTGTTTTGGCAGATTGTTGTTATGTTTGCATTGTTTGCATTTGTTTGCTTGTTCAATGATTCTATTTGAGGATAGGAGTATTAAATATGCAGAGGCATTTAGTGTGCAATGTTGAATAATAATTTTAGTGATTTGCTACAGTAGAGAATGATAAGGTCTTTGCATTGGTTTATACTAACTTATCTCACGAGTTCTTGTTGAGTTTTGTGTGGATGAAGCTTTTGAGATTTAGGAAAACCATGATATGAGAAGAATTAAGGAGACACAAAAGCTCAAGCTTGGGGATGCCCAAGCCACCCCAAGATAATATTCAAGAAGTCTCAAGCATCTAAGCTTGGGGATGCCCCGATAGGCATCCCACCTTTCCTCTTCAACAATTATTGGTTAGTATCGGTTGAGCCTAAGTTCTTGCTTCTTCACATGAGCTGTGATATTCTTAGAATGTCATTTTATTTTCATTTTGCTTGATGTTTTAATAAAATACTTAGATCTGAAAGTTTTTAAATAAAATAGAGTCCTCAAATAGTTGTCAGGGAGGCTAAGTGAGCGACATTTACATCCCGTCAACGAAGCTCTTTTCTATGGAATTGCTCTAGTGCTTCACTTATATCTTTTTGAGCACGGTGTGCTTTAGTATTTTTGAAGAAATTCTCTCTTGCTTCACACAAATTAATTTGAGAGAAAGAAATAGTATGCTCATGATCTTCATTTATATCTTTTTGGAGTAGCTTGTCATTTACTCTTGTGCTTCACTTATATCCTATGAGTAAATTGTTGAATAATTAAATGTCATGAACTTGAAATAATATCATGCCTAGTGGTAGCTACATATTGGGTTTAGAAAGTGAAATCTTTTGAGGCTTGACAATCACAATATTGGTCATACAAGCAATTCACGAATAATTAGTATAAGGAAGAGAACTTTCAAATATAAATACACTATCATGGAAATCTTTTGTGATTGTGAGCCCCCATCAAAATATTATATGCCAAAATTGTTGATGTTGGACAAGGAAGACAGCGTAATGGTTTATGTTTGTTCATATTCACATAGAAGTTATATTGTCATAGATCCTTCAACATGTGGTGCTTGCCCCCCGTCTTTGCTAGCCAAAAATTGCGCACCAAGTAGAGATGCTACTTGTGCATCCAAAAACCCTTAAACCCAAATCTTATTTTCAAGTGTCCACCATACCTACCTAAGGATTGAGCAAGATCCTTCAAGTAAGTTGTCATCGGTGCAATAAGGCAATAAAAATTGCTTCTAAAAATGTTAGATCATTTAGTGTAAGAGAAAATTGAGCATTGTACGAATTTGTGGTGGCAAAGTAATAAAAGCAACGGACTGCATAATAAAGGTTGCTATCATAAGGGGTGAGGGAGTCCTGGATTAGGGGGTGTTCGGGTAGCCGGACTATACCTTCAGCCGGACTCCTGGACTATGAAGATACAAGATTGAAGACTTCGTCCCGTGTCCGGATGGGACTTTCCTTGGCGTGGAAGGCAAGCTTGGCGATGCAGATATTCAAGATCTCCTACCATTGTAACCGACTCTGTGTAACCCTAACCCTATCCGGTGTCTATATAAACCGGAGGGTTGTAGTCCGTAGGCAATCAACTCCATACACAACAATCATACCATAGGCTAGCTTCTAGGGTTTAGCCTCCTTGATCTCGTGGTAGATCTACTCTTGTACTACCCATATCATCAATATTAATCAAGCAGGAGTAGGGTATTACCTCCATCGAGAGGGCCCGAACCTGGGTAAAACAAAGTGTTCCCTGCCTCCTGTTACCATCCGGCCTAGACGCACAGTTCGGGACCCCCTACCCGAGATCCACCGGTTTTGACACCGACATTGATGCTTTCATTGAGAGTTCCTCTGTGTCGTCGCCTTTAGGCCCGATGGCTCCTTTGATCATCAACAACGATGCGGTCCAGGGTGAGATTTTTCTCCCCGGACAGATCTTCGTCTTCGGCGGCTTCGCACTGCGGGCCAATTCACTTGGCCACCTGGAGCAGATCGAAAGCTACGCCCCTGGCCATCAAGTCATGTTTGGAAGCCTAAACTACACGGCAGACATCCCTAGAGATTTGATCTTCGACAGATTCGAGCCACAGCCAAGCGCGTCGCACTGTCTCGTGGGGCATGATCTAGCTCTGCCGCTGAACAGTACCCTGGAGGCCGCAAATGCACCGGCTCTGACCCTTAATTTGGAGCCAGCTGCGCCAATCGAGGATGAGCGGTTGGACGCCACCTCGGGGGTTGTAATCTCAAAGGCGATCGAGCCAAACGCCAGCCCCGCACTCTGCACGGCCCGTGACTCCAAGGAGCTGGATTCCTCTCCGAGCTCCGAGCCCCCCGCGCCCCGGACGATCGAATCCGATTGGGCGCCGATCATGGAGTTCACCGCCGCGGACATCTTTCAGCACTCGCCCTTCGGCGACATCCTGAATTCTCTAAAGTCTCTCTCTTTATCAGGAGAGCCCTGGCCGGACTACAATCAGCAAGGTTGGGATACGGACGACGAAGAAATTCAAAGCCCACCCACCACCCACTTCGTAGCCACTGTCGACGACTTAACCGACACGCTTGACTTCGACTCCGAAGACATCGACGGCATGGACGACGATGCAGGAGACGAACAAGAACCAGCACCTGTAGGGCGCTGGAAGGCCACCTCGTCATATGACATATATATGGTGGATACTCCAAAAGATGGAGATGGCGATGGAACAGTGGGGGATGACGCCCCCAAGAAACAGCAAAAGCGCCGGCGTCAACGGCGCCGCTCTAAATCCCGCCAAAGAAAAAACAATGATTCCGGCACGGGAGATAATACTACCCCGAATAGCACCGAAGAACACCCACCTCAGCAAAATTCGGCACAGGAAGATGGAGAAACCAGCCCTCATTAAAGAGTGGCAGACCGAGAGGTCGAGGATGATAACTATACGCCTCCCTCCGAAGACGAGGCTAGCCTCGATGATGACGAATTCGTCATACCATCAGACCCCGCCGAACAAGAGCGTTTTAAATGCAGGCTTTTAGCCACGGCAAGCAGCCTCAAGAAAAAGCAGCAACAACTTAGAGCTGCCCAAGAATTGCTAGCTGATAGATGGACTGAAGACCTTGCGGCCGAAGAGTATGAACTCGAACGCCCCTCCAAGAGTTACCCGAAGCGCAGGCCGCTACCCCGATCAGAGGAGGAAGCACCTACATCACCAGCACATGACATGGCAGACCGGCCACCTCGCGGTCGCGACAGAGAGGCTTGTCGGCCCTCCACCCAAGCCATGCCCCGACGCCGCTCAACTAAGGCACGGGAAAATGTGCCCGACCTGCGAGACATACTGGAGGATAAGGCAAGACAAACAAGATCGATCTACGGATCGCGCAGGCGCCCTACGGCATGTGACAATGATCTTCACTCCGGATACAACAAATCCGGCCGGGCTGAACACAACAGACACAGCTCTTCCGAGTTGCATCGTGATATAGCCCAGTACAGAGGCGCCGCACACCCGCTATGCTTCACGAATGAAGTAATGGATCATAAAATCCCATAGGGTTTCAAACCCGTAAACATCGAATCATACGATGGCACAACAGATCCGGCGGTATGGATCGAGGATTACCTCCTTCACATCCACATGGCACGCGGCGATGATCTACACGCCATCAAATACCTCCCGCTCAAACTTAAAGGACCGGCCCGGCATTGGCTTAACAGCTTGCCGGCAGACTCAATCGGTTCTTGGGAGGACCTGGAAGCCGCATTCCTCGACAACTTCCAGGGCACTTATGTGCGATCGCCGGATGCCGACGACTTAAGCCACATAATTCAGCAGCTAGAGGAATCGGCCAGACAATTCTGGACACGGTTCCTAACAAAGAAAAACCAAATAGTCGACTATCCGGACGCAGAGGCCCTAGCAGCCTTCAAGCATAACATCCGCGACGAGTGGCTTGCCCGGCACCTGGGACAGGAAAAGCCGAAATCCATGGCAGCCCTCACGACACTCATGACCCGCTTTTGTGCGGGAGAAGACAGCTGGCTAGCTCGCAGTAACAACTTATCAAAGAACCCTGGTAATTCGGATACCAAGGACAAAAGTGGCAGGACACGTCGGAATAAGCAAAAACGCCACGTTAACAGCGACAGCAATGAAGACACGGCAGTCAATGCCGGATTCAAAGGCTATAAATCCGGTCAGCGGAAAAAGCCATTCAAAAAGAATACTCAGGGCCCGTCCAGTTTGGACCGAATACTCGATCGCTTGTGCCAGATACATGGAACCCCTGAAAGGCCAGCCAATCACACTAACAGGGATTGTTGGGTGTTCAAGCAGGCGGGCAAGTTAAGGGCCGAAAAAAAAGACAAGGGGCTGCACAGCGACGACGAAGATCCCAAGCCGCCGAACAACAATGGACAGAAGGGCTTTCCCCCACAAGTGCGGACGGTGAACATGATATACGCAACCCACATTCCCAAGCGGGAGTGGAAGCGTGCGCTACGGGACGTATACGCGATAGAGCCAGTCGCCCCAAAGTTCAACCCATAGTCCTCCTGCCCGATCACTTTTGATCGAAGGGACCATCCCACTAGCATCCGTCATGGCGGCTTCACCGCATTGGTTCTCGACCCAATCATCGACGGATTTCACCTCACAAGAGTCCTCATGGACGGCGGCAGTAGCCTGAACCTGCTTTATCAGGATACAGTGCGGAAAATGGGCATAGATCCCTCAAGGATTAAGCCCACAAGAACGACCTTTAAAGGCGTCATACCAGGTGTAGAAGCCAACTGTACAGGCTCAGTAACACTTGACGTGGTCTTTGGATCCCCGGACAATTTCTGAAGCGAAGAGTTAATCTTCGATATAGTCCCGTTTCGCAGTGGCTATCACGCCCTGCTCGGACGAACCGCATTCGCAAAGTTCAATGTGATGCCGCACTATGCATATCTCAAGCTCAAGATTCCAGGCCCTCGAGGAGTAATTACGGTCAATGGAAACACCGAATGCTCCCTCCGTACGGAGGAGCATACGGCGGCTCTCGCAGCGGAGGTACAAAGTAGCCTTCTCAGGCAATTCTCCAGTCCGGCCATTAAAAAGCCAGACACTGCCAAGCGCGCCCGGAGTAATCCAGAGCAGGACCGCCTGGCACGCTCTGAGCAAGCATAGCAATGCGGCCCCAACCCCAGCTTTCGCAATATAGCGAAACCAGTACCTCGCGTACATAACTACGCCCTGGAAATACCATGGGCACAGGGGAAGGGGCACAATAACGGCACACCCAAAATACGGCTTAAAACGTACTAGGGGCTGCCGGATTCTTTTTTTTTAATTTTTTACTTTCAGGACTCCACACTTTGGACGACCTGTTCGGCAATTCGACTGCCGCACAAACGATGCAAGATCCAGGGAGGCAGACAAGCCATGCCGCATTATGGAATCCCAGGTGGTCTCTGTTACGAGCGCTATACCTATTTTAAATACAATTCCGCGGCCTGCCCCTGGTCAGGACATACCGAACAGTCCAATATCTTCCGCTTACCGCACTATTTGTATCGTTCGGCTTTGATAAATAGCCTCTCTATAAATAATGCTTAGCTTTTTGTCTATTTTTTGCATTACTCTCTTTTATATATGTTCATTAATGACATGTTGCACCCGTACACTGTGGTACCGCAAGTACGCCAGGGGCTTCAGTACCCTTTAATATGGTGTGAGAAGCCTGTACACGTTCACAAGTGCGGCACCCCAAACTTATAGCACTATATGCATCGGCTCCGAATCATGATTTGGGTCAATAGTTGGGTTTGCCCGGCTCCTATGTTTTGGTGCCTTACGTTCCGCTATATCGGCTAAGGTAGCACTAGGATAACCACTGCGATTGTGCCCCGGTTGAGCTGGGTTAAGCACCTCAGTGGAGAAAGCTAAAACTGACTGTCATGATGAGGCGAGAGACCGGTCGCTGTTCGAGAGGTTTTTCGAGTCCCTAAAGACTTATGCCGCTTCGAGCGAGGAGCTGGATAACCCCAGCCAAGGCGTGGATAGCGCCCCGAACTCGGTCTTCCGAACTAGGGGCTTCGCCAAAATTTAAAATTATAAAGTTCTATGGCTAAGTGAGAGTGTTCAAGCATTATAGTCTGATTGCCTGGTTCGTCGTGCTGAGCGCCTCCTCGAAGGACCCAAACATGGGAAAAAGAGCGCACAGGTTTATCACCGAACACCCCAGCACTAGTGGCATGGGGGCAAAAGCTGACGACTGGCCATCTCTCAATTTTTGATAAACGGCCGCATAGAAAACAATATTTTAAATTCAATAAGCATTGCTTAGCGCATATGAACAAGTTTTCAGCGCACAGGATAAAATCGAGCGAGTTCATTCAAAAATTACATCCTTGGTACACTCATCCGCTACAAGGCAGGCACCCGCAAGAACATCCTTATAGTAGTTCTCGGGCTTGCGATGCTCCTTCCCCGGCGGCGGCCCGTCCCTAACAAGCTTCTCACCATCCAGCTTACCCCAGTGCACCTTTGCACGGGCAAGGGCCCTACGGGCACCTTCGATGCAGACGGAGCGCTTAATGACCTCGAGCCTTGGACAGGCCTCCACCAGCCGCCGCACCAGCCCGAAGTAGCTCCCAGGCAGGGCCTCTTCGGGCCACAGCCGAACTATGAAGCCCTTCATGGCCTGTCCGGCCGCCTTGTGGAGCTCGACCAGCTGTTTCAGCTGGTCGCTCAAGGGCACAGGGTGTCCGGCCTCAGCATACTGAGACCAGAACACCTTCTCCGTCGAGCTGCCCTGTTCAGCTCGGTAGAATGTGGCGGCGTCGGATACGCTGCGGGGAAGATCTACGAATGCCCCTGGAGAGCTCCGGATTCGGGTAAGTAACAAGTAGTTTACTTTTATATTTCTGCTTTGCATAGAGAATGCCTTACCCACTGCTATCTTTTTCACCTCCTCCAACTCCTAGAGGGCCTTTTGGGCCTCGGCCTTGGCAGACTTGGCAGCCTCAAGGGCCGCCGCGAGCTCGGGCGCTTGGGTCTTTGACTCAAGCTCCAAACTCTCATGTTTTTTCTTGAGAGCCTGAAGCTCTTGCTGCACCTCGCCGACTTGAGCCCCAAGTTTCTCTCGCTCGATGCGCTCCGCGGCCGTTTTCTTTTTGGCCTCGGACAGCGCCTGCTTGAGGGTCACCACCTCAGTCGTGGCCCCTATAATAAGCAGTGCAATCCTGTTATTTTTTGCAATCACGCCTCTCTATAGGCAATTTTTCTGTAAGGTATTTCTTACCTTCTTTCTCCTCGAGCTGCCGCTTGGCAAGGCCGAGCTCTTGCTCGGTCCGTTCGAGGTCTTGCTTCAGGACACCCACCTCCGCAGTCAGTGCGGCGGTGGATAGTAGCAAAGCCTGCATACGCATATTGACTCTTTTTGTTAGACTCCTGTGAAATTTACTAGATCCTCTATTCGGCTTTTCTTTTCGAACGCCAAACAGAGCATCAGGGTCTACTGTCTATGCGGTAATATTTTTACATATTTTTACTTACCTCGAAGCCTGTTAGAAGGCTAGCGCAAGCTTCAGTCAGTCCGCTCTTAGCGGACTAAACCTTCTGGATCACCGTACTCATAATAGTACAGTGCTCCTCGTTGATAGAGGCGCCTTCAAGCACCTCCAGCAGATTGTCCGGCGCCTCCGGTTGGATGGAGGCTGCCGGTTCAGAAGACTTGCTCCTCTTGGAAGGAGTTTGCCTACCACAGTCCGGAACTATTGAAGATTCCGGCGCGGTGTCCGGCATAAAGCCGGACCTGGAGCCCTGGGGGGTCTTGTCCCCTTTACTCCTGGAGTCCGGGAGGTCGCCTTGCGGCTCCTTGAGGACCACCTCCTCCTGCCCCGGAGCTCGTTGCGATGCCACTTCGGCGTCATCCGCAGTGCGGGGGGAGACAACGGGCGGAACTGAGTTCACGTCTGATGAATCCAGGGAGCCGCTCGACGACTCGTTGAATTCGGCCTGGGGCGGGCTGCATGATTATATTCGACATTAGGGAAAGCTGCGCAACAAAAGGAATATCATGAGTTACTCTGGTATCCGAACACTTACGATTTCGCTGGACGCCTGGCCCTGTCCGGCCACTCCTCTTCGTCCTCGTCGGCATCGGGGGCGTAGTCCGGTGGAGGGGTCTTCCTCTTCTTGGACCCTTCGGCCTTCCCCCTTGGGGCGGCCTTCCTTTTCTTTCCTCCCTCCGCTGGGGGGGAGAGCTTTCTTCTTCCTCCTCCTCGTTTTCACGGGAGGAGGGCGTCTCGGACTCGTCGGATGACGAGTCCAACAACACCACGTTGCGGGTACTCTTTCGAGTCCCCGTGGTCTTCTTCTTCTTGGCCTTCTTCTCCGGCACCACATAAGGCACCGAAGCCAGCAGCTTTACTAGTAGAGCTGGGGCTGGGTCTTCGGGCAGCGGAGCCGGACAGTTAATCGGTCCGGATACCGCCCGCCAAGCCTGTCAAAGGTAAGGGAGTTTAGATCCCGCATAAAGTTAAACTATGAAAAAAGTTGAACATCCTGTAAAAGGTGAAAATAGCTTACCTCGCTAGCGTGATGCTGCGAGTTGTATCCGCGGTCCTCGGAAGCGGATGCGGGAGCCTCGGCACCTTTAATTAGCGCCTTCCAGACATCTTCATACGTCATGTCGAAGAGCCTATTAAGGGTTCGGTGTTGTGCCGGGTCGAACTCCCACAGAGTAAAGTCCCGTTGTTGACACGGGAGGATTCGGCAAACGAGCATGACCTGGACTACATTTACAAGCCTGATTGACTTGTTTACCAGGGACTGGATGCATGTCTTCAGTCCGATCACCTCTTCCTTGTTACCCCATGATAGGCCCGTCTCTTTCCAGGACATGAGCCGCGTGGGGGGCCCAGATCAGAACTCGGGGGCTGCGATCCATTTCAGATTGCGTGGCTCGGTGATGTAAAACCACCCGGCTTGCCACCCCTTTAGGTTCTCTACGAAGGAGCCCTCGAACCACAGGATGTTGGCAATCTTGCCCGCCATGGTGCCTCCGCACTCCGCCTGGTTGCCGCACACCACCTTGGGCTTGATGTTGAAGGTCTTGAGCCAGAGGCCGAAATGGGGGCAGACGCGGAGGAAAGCCTCGCACACGACGATAAACGCCGAGATGTTGAGGATGAAGTTCGGGGCCAGATCGTGAAAATCCAGGCCGTAGTAGAACATGAGCCCCCGAACGAATGGGTGAAGTGGAAAACCCAGTCCGCGGAGGAAGTGGGGAAGAAATACTACCCTCTCATGGGGCCTTGGGGTGGGGAGGAGCCGCCCCTTCTCGGGAAGCCGGTGCGCGATGTCTTTGGACAAGTATCCGGCCTTCCTAAGCTTTTTTACGTCGCCCTCCGTGACAGAGGAGACCTTCCACTTACCTCCCGCTTCGGACATCGCTGGAGAAGGTTGAGGTGGGAAGTGCGGACTTGGGCGTTGGAGCTCGAGTGCGCAGGAGATGGATAGGCAAAGGAGGAAGAAGGCATAGGGAAAAAGGTGGATCCTTATCCCCTTATATGGGCGGATGCGGTCATGCGTCCCCACCTGCCTAATAAAACTCGCTTGCCTCCCAAGCGCCGTGGTAAATGGCGCGGTTAGGGTTACCCACGTCCGTATTGATGAGAATCCCGTAAAAAGGGTACACGATCTCTGCTTTGACAAGACGTGCCAAGGAAACCGCCTCGCCAAACATGCTGAGGTGGAAAAGTAAAAACGATTCGAGTAAAGGACTTGGCCGTAGTGTGATAGCGCACTGCGGAATACGTCAACAGATTTGATTTGTGTTAATATTACTCTCTCTATGGCAATATGTGGAAGCTTATTTTGCAGAACTGGACACTACTCTTGGTGTTTATGATCTTCTATGAAGGACTTGGAGGAGGAACCCGCCTTGCAATGCCGAAGACAATTTGCGCGCCGGACTCGTCGTCATTGAAGCCTGGTTCAGGGGCTACTGAGGGAGTCCTGGATTAGGGGGTGTTCGGGTAGCCGGACTATACCTTCAGCCGGACTCCTGGACTATGAAGATACAAGATTGAAGACTTCGTCCCGTGTCCGGATGGGACTTTCCTAGGCGTGGAAGGCAAACTTGGCGATGCGGATATTCAAGATCTCCTACCATTGTAACCGACTCTATGTAACCCTAACCCTATCCGGTGTCTATATAAACCGGAGGGTTGTAGTCCGTAGGCAATCAACTCCATACACAACAATCATACCATAGGCTAGCTTCTAGGGTTTAGCCTCCTTGATCTCGTGGTAGATCTACTCTTGTACTATCCATATCATCAATATTAATCAAGCAGGAGTAGGGTATTACCTCCATCGAGAGGGCCCGAACCTGGGTAAAACAAAGTGTTCCCTGCCTCCTGTTACCATCCGGCCTAGACGCATAGTTCGGGACCCCCTACCCGAGATCCGCCGGTTTTGACACCGACAAGGGGCAATATATAGTGATTTCTTTTGCACTAAGGGGTTGAGCATACAAACAAATAAGCGCATGGCAACCTCTGATTCCCTCTGCGAAGGGCCTATCTTTTACTTTTATGTATTTACTTCTATGCAAAGAGTCAAAGTTTTTCTCCCTATTCCTTTTTATTTTTCTCTTTTGGCAAGCATCATGTGGTGAGGAAAGATCTAGGCACATATCTCCAATTGAATATGGGTAGCATGAGTTAATATTGTTGACATCACCCTTGAGGTGAATACGTTGGGATGCAAAATTATAAGCCCCTACCTTTCTATGTGTCCGGTTGAAACGTTTTGCTCATGTGTACGCGGTGAGTGTTAGCAATCATAGAAGACTATATGATGGTTGAGTATGTGGAGCTCTTACATAAACTCAGTTGAATAAGTTGAATTGCAATTGCTTGGTGACTAAGAACATAGGTTGTTGAGTTTCAAGAGAATTCATTGTTTGAACCTTAGCATGTGAATTGGTTGCTACTATAACATGAGAAGTTTTATAAAGAAAGAATTGTTGTTATGATGCTAGGGAAAGTGATTTAAATTGTCATTGATCAAACTTGTGCACTTTGCTAGCATTCGCACTTCATAAATTATTTCTTTTATCATTTACCTACTCGAGGACGAGTAGGAATTAAACTTGGGGATGTTGATACGTCTCCAACGTATCTATAATTTATGAAGTATTCATGTCGTCATATTATCATTATTGGATGTTTTACAATCATTTTATAGCAACTTTATATCATTCTCTGGGACTAACCTATTGACCCAGTGCCCAGTGCCAGTTGTTGTTTTTTGCTTGTTTTTTACATCGCAGAAAATCAATATCAAACGGAGTCCAAACACCGCGAAACTTTTTGGAGAATTTTGAAGGACTAGAACACCCAGGATGGGCCAGAGCGGCACTTGGGGGTGCCCCGAGGGTGCACAACCCACCAGGGCGCACCTGGGGGCCCAGGCGCACCCAGGTGGGTTGTGCCCACCTCGGTGGCCTCCCGCACCCCTGCTTACCCTATAAATTCACAAACATTCCAAAAACCCTCGGGGTTAACCTAGATCAGAAGTTCCGCTGCCGCAAGGCTCTCTAGCCACCGAAAACCAATCTAGACCCCGTTCCGGCACCCTGTCGAAGGGGGGAATCATCTCTGGTGGCCATCTTCATCATCCGGCGGCCACCACGATGAGGAGGGAGTAGTACACCCTCGGGGTTGAGGGTTTGTACCAGTAGCTATGTGTTTAATCTCTCTCTCTCTCTCGTGTTCTTGAGATGTCACGATCTTGATGTATCGCGGGCTTTGTTAATATAGTCGGATCATATGGTGTTTTCCCCTCTCTATCTTCTTGTGATGAATTGAGTTTTTTCCTTTAAGATTTCGTTGTTATCGGATTGAATATTTTTGTGGATTTGAGAACACTTGATGTATGTCTTGCAATTGAATACTCATGGTGACAATAGGGTATCATATTGATTCACTTGATATATGTTTTGGCACTCAACTCACGGATTCCCGAGGTGACATTGGGTAATCTATGCATAGGGGTTGATGCACGTTCTTGTCTTTGTTTGTCCGGTAGAAATCTTGGGGCAGTCTTTGAAGTTCTTTGTGTTGGATTGAGTATTATGAATATAATTTGCTTTGGTGTTATTTTAGTACGAACTCTAGGATAGATCGAACGGAGTGAATAGCTTGTGTTATTTTAGTACGAACTCTTGAATAGATCAAACGGAAAGAATAGCTTTGAGGTGGTTTCGTACCCTACAAACAATTTATTCTTATGTTCTCCGCTAGATAGGAACTTTGGAGTGATTCTTCATTGCAATTTGAGGGGTGGTTATATGATCCAATTATATTAGCATTGTTGAGAGATTGCGCTAGCGAATGTACGGACCCTATGCCTCATTTTCAAGCATTGCAATACCGTTTTTGTGTCCGTTTAATATTTGCTACCTTGCTGTTTTTAATTATTCAGATTTAAAAATATATTTCTACCATCAATGTTACACTTTTATCACCTTTTCTTCGCCGAACTAGTGCACCTATACAAATTACCTTTGTATTTGGTGTGTTGGGGACACAAGAGACTTTTTATTATTTGGTTGTAGGGTTGTTTGAGAGAGACCATCTTCATCCTACACCTCCCATGGATTAATAAACCTTAGGTCATCCACTTGAGGGAAAATTGCTACTGTCCTACAAAACTCTACACTTGGAGGCCCAACATGTGTCTACAAGAATAAAGTTGCGTAGTATACATCAAGCACCTTCTCTCTTCGTCAAGAATAAGGACGGAACGAACCATTTGGTCCAAGACTACCGTCCTATCAACCAAGCTACAATTCAGAACAAATATCCCCTCCCTTGGATCAATGATTTGTATGATCAACTGGCTGGTTCATTGATATTCTCTAAACTCGACTTGAGGTTGGGTTACCACTAGATCCGTGATCATGAAAAGGATATTCCCAAGACCGCCTTCGTTACTCGATATGGTTCATACGAGTACACCGTTATGTCTTTCGACTTAACCAATGCTCCAGTTACATTCTCTTGTCTAATGAGCTATATATTCATGGAATACCTCGACAAGTTCATCGTAGTCTATCTGGATGATATCCTGGTATATTCGAAGAACAAAGAAGAACATGTTGAACATCTTCGACTTGTTCTAGAGAAGCTTCGAGAACATCAGCTATATGCCAAGTATTCCAAGTGTGAATTTTGGCTTCCCGAAGTAACCTACCTTGGGCATGTCATCTCCAAGGATGGTATTGCCGTCAACCCGGAGCGAGTTCAGGCTATTCTTGACTGGACCCCTCCAAAGACTATCAAGCAAGTCAGAAGCTTTCTTGGAATCGACAGCTACTGCCGTCGTTTCATCGAGAACTTCTCGAAGATTGCCAAGCCACTGACCAATCTGCTTCACAAAGGCGTTAAGTTTGATTGGAAAGAAAAGTGTCAGGAAAGTTTCCAGGCACTCAAGGACAAGCTGACATCTGCCCCAATGCTTGCTTGCCCTGATTCTCGCAAGGGCTTCATCATCTATTGTGATGCTTCACGTCAAGGATTAGGCTGTGTCCTAATGCAAGAGCGCAGGGTGATTGCTTATGCCTCCCATCAAGTGCGTCCTCATGAAGAGAACTACCCAGTTCATGACCTTGAGCTTGCTGCGGTTATCTATGCACTGAAGCTATGGCGACAATACCTTCTCGGTAATCGTTGTGAGATCTTCACCAATCATCAGAGTCTGAAGTACCTGTTTACTTAGCCAGATCTAAACTTCCGTCAGCAGCGATGGATGGAAGCTATTACTAACTACAACTGCGGTATATCCTATACCCCTGGCAAGGCTAATGTAATGGCCGATGCCCTGAGCCGTAAATCTTATTGCAACAATCACATGGTTTACAAAGCTCAACCCCGCCTTTATGAAGAGCTATGCAAGCTGAACCTTCAACTAGTTCCCCAGGGTTCTCTGAATAACCTTGTTTTGGAACAAACTATTCTGAAAGCAATTAAGTCTACTCAAGCCAAAGATGCTCACGTTGATCTAATGAAAAAGGATCTTGCCTTAGAGAAATCTAGAGATTTCTCACTTGGTGAAGATGGAACCTTATACTTTAGAGATCGCATTGTAGTACCCCGATTCAAGCTTATGATAGAGAAGGTAATGAAATAAGCGCATGACACCCCTCTCTCTATTCATCCGGGAAGTACCAAGATGTACTTAGACATTTGTCAAAAGTATTGGTGGTCCAAGATGAAGCAAGACATTGCTCGATATATCGAAGAATGTGACGTTTGCCGCCGCGTCAAAGCAGAACATCAGAAACCGGCTGGACTTCTGCAACCTCCCCCTATTCTTGAATGGAAATGGGATAAGATTTAGATGGACTTTGTCACTGGCCTTCCCAAGTCTTAGAAAGGTAATGATGCCATCTTTGTCATCATCGACCAATTTTCGGAAGTTGCTCACTTTTTGCCAGTCAAGGAGACAATCACTGCTAGTCAATTAGCAAACTTGTATATCTCCAGAATTGTGTCACTCCATGGCATTCCTAAGGAGATCAGGTCAGACCACGGCAGTATATTCACCTCAAAGTTTTGGGATAGTTTCCAAGAGGCAATGGGAACTCATATTACCTGGAGCACTACTTATCATCCTCAATCCCAAAGCCAAGTTGAGCGGGTCAATCAAATTCTTGAAGACATGCTTCGGGCTTGCGTTATTTCTTTCAGCAAGAAGTGGGAAGAATCTCTCCCTTATGGGGAGTTCTCTTATAACAACAGTTATCAAGCCAGCTTGAAGATTGCACCCTTCGAAGTGCTTTATGGATGTAAGTGCCGAACCCCTCTGAATTGGTCAGAAACTAGGGAACAAACGCTCATTGGTTCGGACATTATTCAACAAGCTGAAGAGCAGGTTTGCATTGTCCGGGATAATCTCAAGGTGGCCCAGCCTTGCCAGAAGAGCAACTATGACTGGAAACACTAGGGTTCAACCTATCAACCTGGTGAACAAGCTTATCTGCATGTCACTCCTTTGAGAGGCACTCATCAGTTCGGAGTCAAGGGCAAGCTAACTCCTCGCTACATTGGTCCCTTCCGCATTCTCGCCCGTCGTGGACAGGTGGCTTACCAATTGGAGTTTCCACCTTAGTTCTCTCACGTCCATGATGTCTTCCACGTGTCACAACTTCGTCGTTGCTTCAAGGACCCGGAACGTGAAGTGGATCCGGAATTGATTGAAGTTCAAGATGATCTCACATACAAAGAGCATCTGATCCGCATTCTTGAAGAAGCTGAACATCGAACCCGCCAGAAGGTTACCAAGTTCCTCAAGGTGCAATTGTCAAATCATACTAAAGATGAAGCCACTTGGGAACACGGGGATAACCTCCATGCTGAATACCCCGATCTTTTCCTTCTACCTCTTAATTCTCGGGACGAGAATTTCTTTTAGAGGAGGAGAGTTGTAACACCCCTATGTAATGATGCTACAGTAACACCTGGGGTTAAGTTAATCTTTTGCTAAACAAGTGTTTGATCATCATTGTCTCCTATCTCTTTCAAATTCCAGTTGAATTCAATTTCAAATTCTGAGTAAAATTCAAAATTTCTAAAACATGAAAAATAAAATGTTCATCTTGTGCCAAATAATCCATAATTAATATTTGTGGTGAACCTAATTTTTTACAAAGTGTTTAAATGGCTTACACTATTTGAAACAAAAGTTTTAAAAGAAAAGAAAAGTTATTTTAAAAAAAGGGGGAGAAGGGCCTCAGCCCACCCCAGCAAGCCGGTCCACCTCCCCCCCCCCCGCCCCCGCGCGGTCAATCCCATTCGTCACTGCTCCTCCGACCGGGGCGTGTCCCCACCGGACCGGGCGCACCGCCCCATACTTCCACGACACCGGCGAGGGGATAAGGACAGCCCCAACACCTCGAGCTCCCTCCCCACTCTCCCACTCCCCCTTGCGCTCCCTCTCCGCCTCCCCACTTAGACCCCCTTCCCCCACAGTCTACTGCTTATCCTCTCCGCCATGGCCTCGCCACCATGAAGCTCGTGGTCACCGTCGCCCATTCGCCGCTCCGAAAAGTCCGGGAGCTCTGTCGTGGTCCGCCTCTTCTTCCTCGACACTGGATCGGGACAAGGAGCGCCACCACCGTCGCATTCTTCCTCTTCCTCATCCACGGCCACCGCGCGACCTCGCCGTCGATCTGCTCCACCGGTTCTCCCCGAGCCCGCTACATAGACCCCACGCTCCCGTGGTGAGCTCCTGCATCGAACGCGCCCTTCCCTACCCCCTCTAGTCGCCCGTAGCCCCTGCTCCGGCGTTAGGTCGCACCCTCCACCGCCTAGCCTCGTCGCCGGCGTAGCCACGGCGACCATAGGGTCCCGTCCATGCCACCGTTGCACTCGCCGCACTGCGTAGGCCCTGCCTCACTCTTTAGATCATTCAATCTCGCGTCGTTTTGCCGTTTCCATAGATTCTCTGAACCACCTCTCCGTCGGCGAGCTCGTAGTGCTCAGTTCCGGCCACCGCAGCACCTCGCACCATCGCCATTCGACGCGGCGTTGTCCCACCGTTCGAACGCACCCAACCACAGCCCCGCAGACCCCCTGTGCGCAAAACCCGCACCCCTCCCGAGCAGTGATGTCTACTACACAACCTTCTTCTTGTAGACGTTGTTGGGCCTCCAAGTGCAGAGGTTTGTAGGGCAGTAGCAAATTTCCCTCAAGTGGATGAGCTAAGGTTTATCAATCCGTAGGAGGCATAGGATGAAGATGGTCTCTCTCAAGCAACCCTGCAACCAAATAATAAAGAGTCTCTTGTGTCCCCAACACACCCAATACAATGGTAAATTGTATAGGTGCACTAGTTCGGCCAAGAGATGGTGATACAAGTGCAATATGGATAGTAGATAATGGTTTTTGTAATCTGAAAATATAAAAACAGCAAGGTAACTAATGATAAAAGTGAGCATAAACGGTATTGCAATGTGTTGAAACAAGGCCTAGGGTTCATACTTTCACTAGTGCAAGTTCCCTCAACAATAATAACATAATTAGATCATATAACTATCCCTCAACATGCAACAAAGAGTCACTCCAAAGTCACTAATAGCGGAGAACAAACAAAGAGATTATGGTAGGGTACGAAACCACCTCAAAGTTATCCTTTCTGATCGATCTATTCAAGAGTCCGTAATAAAATAACATGAAGCTATTATTTCCGTTCAATCTATCATAGAGTTCGTACTAGAATAACACCTTCAGACACAAATCAACCAAAACCCTAATGTCACCTAGATACTCCAATGTCACCTCAAGTATCCGTGGGTATGATTATACGATATGCATCACACAATCTCAGATTCATCAATTCAACCAACACAAAGAACTTCAAAGAGTGCCCCAAAGATTCTACCGGAGATTCAAGACGAAAACGTCTACCAACCCCTATGCATAGGTTCATGGGTGGAACCTGCAAGTTGATCACCAAGACATACATCAAGTGGATCAATAGAATACCCCATTGTCACCATGGGTATCCCACGCAAGACATACATCAAGTGTTCTCAAATCCTTAAAGACTCAATCCGATAAGATAACTTCAAAGGGAAAAATCAATCCATTACAAGAGAGTAGAGGGGGAGAAACATCATAAGATCCAACTATAATAGCAAAGCTCGCGATACATCAAGATCATACCACCTCAAGAACACGAGAGAGAGAGAGAGATCAAACACATAGCTATTGGTACATACCCTGAGCCCCGAGGGAGAACTACTCCCTCCTCGTCATGGAGAGCACCGGGATGATGAAGATGGCCACCGGAGAATGATTCCCCCTCCGGCAGGGTGCCGGAACGGGTCTAGATTGGTTTTCGGTGGCTACAGAGGCTTCTGGCGGCGGAACTCCCGATCTATTCTGCTCCCTAGTGGTTTTAGGGTATATTGGTATATATAGGAGGAAGAAGTACGTCAGGGGGGCCACGAGGGGCCCACGAGGGTGGAGGGCGCGCCCGGGGGGGTGGGCGCGCCCCCTGCCTCGTGCCTTCCTTGTTGCTTCCCTTACGTACACCCCAAGTCTTCTGGATTGCTTCCGTTCCAAAAATAAGTTCCGTGAAGTTTCAGGTCAATTGGACTCCATTTGATTTTCCTTTTCTGCGATACTCTAAAACAAGGAAAAAAACAAAGACTGGCACTGGGCTCTGGGTTAATAGGTTAGTCCCAAAAATAATATAAAAGTTCATAATAAAGCCCATAAATATCCAAAACAGATAATATAATAGCATGGAACAATCAAAAATTATATATACATTGGAGAGGTATCAGCATCCCCAAGCTTAATTCCTGCTCGTCCTCGAGTAGGTAAATGATAAAAACAGAATTTTTGATGTGGAATGCTACCTAACATTTTTATCCATGTAGTTCTCTTTATTGTGGCAAGAATATTCAGATCCATAAGATTCAAGACAAAAGTTTAATATTGACATAAAAATAATACTTCAAGCATACTAACTAAGCAATCATGTCTTCTCAAAATAACATGGCCAAAGAAAGTTCATCCCTACAAAATCATATAGTTTGGTCATGCTCCATTTTCGTCACACAAGAATGCTCTCATCATGCACAACCCCGATGATGAGGACATCAATACCATTGTTACACCCACAGCCCCTACTACTACATATACGGGACCAATTACTAGAGCTCGCGCACGCCAATTAAATTATCAAGTACTTTCGTTTCTTGGTAATGATTCTAATGTTCATGAGAATATGATGCTGCCTAAATTGGATATATTTGTTTTGCTTACAAATGAAGGGCCTAGCTTGGAGAAGGATGAACATTGGAGCAAGAACAAGCATGGAGATGATGCCATGCGCAAGGGGAACAAGAACGGAGTTACAAGTGATGATTTCAGGACTTTGAAGCCACCATAATGGGTGCATGAAGCCATGGACGAAATATACAAGATGCCACTTCATAAATTTCGTCCCGAGGCTATTATAGGTGCTGCGTCACCTTTTTATTGGGCCAGGCCCATGTAATTTTGAAATACATAAGTATAGGCTATTTTTAGAGTCCGTATGTGTGGGGAAACAAGAGATAGGGTTGATTTCGGACCCCTCCACCAAGGGCCACGAAATTCCCCCTCTCTTCCTCCATATATACAGCCCTTAGGGCACCGTTTAGACTTTGGGTTTTGTTTAGATTAAAAGTTCGCCATAGCTGCAACTTCGCGTACTTCGTTTGTGTTCAACGACCAGACAAAGGCGTCACAGAACCCCACCTTGATCAATAAAGCTTTCATCTTATATTCGCAATATCCAGATTGCAATCTTAGTTTCTTGCTTGTTCTTTGTTTGCTCGCAGGAAACAGACCCTCGTGGTCAGGTTGATCGTGCTCCGGCGTGGTCAGGTTGATCGTGCTCCGGCGTGGTCAATAACCTCTCGGAGTTGGTTTAGCGATTGCTAAGGCGCGACGTCCTCGCACGTTCGTAGTCGGATCGTCAAAGTCGACTTCCACCAAAGCGATACCCATCATCTCATCGAAAGACGGGACACCTTTGCATCTATCAAGTGGTATCAGATTTCCAGGTTGCTCGGTGAGATTTTACAGTTTTTCGTAGTTTAGATCGAGTATGTTCTTCATACCTATAGTCCACGAAAAAGCCAAACAAAAATTAGGGTTAGTTCATCCCATCCGAACCAATCTGAGCCTTGCATAATCTTTTCTGTATTTGCTTTGTTGAATTTGCGGTTGCATCGTCGTGTCCAGTTGCTGGTCTTAGCGTCTAGTCTTTTAGAGTTTCGAGTTCTGTTCACAGGTTGTCACGTCGCCGCTGCCATATATCACCACCGCATCATCATCGTCGCTGTTGCCATATACCACCACCACATATTCACCGCCAATCCGAATCCATATACGCCACCACATATCCGCCGCCATCACGCCAATCCGAGTTCACCTACAACATATATCCGCCACCTGTCCGTGTTCCACCAGATTCATCTCCGCCACCAGTCCGAGTTCCACGAGATTCATCTCCGCCACCAGTCCTAGTCCGAGTCCAGTAATTGTTGCATTGTTCTCGATTTCCAGATCACGCGACACTCCGAGTCGTGACAGAGAAGGACTCCCCAACTTTCGAGCCATCCGCAGAAGAAAAATAGTTCCAATTTCAAAAAAAAAACTAAGTCTGGAAAATTCTGGCTAGGCAGTTTTTAGACCATTTGTAGACTTTTTCGAAAAAAAATTTGTTGCGGAGCAAAAAAAAAGAGGAAAAAAAGTGCAAAAAAAAGAGAAAAAAAATTCAGAGTGTGCTCCTCCCTTGTTTACGTGTCGCGCCGTGATTTTGTTGGTGTTCTAGGCTCGCGTCTCTAGCACAGTCTAGCCTAGGACCAGCACAGTACCGTCGTTGAGCGTTTATTCAACTTTGCATCTCTCTATTGATTATTGCTGACCCTTTTTGCTACCATATTATAAGCCTTCCCAGCTCCACATACATCTACATCGTGCGTTTGACTCTCCCTGGTAATCGCTCTATCCAAGCTTTGAGAGTTTTGACTACAACGGTTGCCGATCACCGCCTGTTGCTGGGTAAGAACTGGTAAGAATTTGAGTTTTGCTTGACGGATTTGTGACACCCACCACCACCACTTGTTCGTAGTCTGTAGGATCATATTCTTGTGTGTTTCTATTGCTGCTAACCATGCCAGGATCACAAGCCGACGAGATTGACTGGGAGAATTTATCGAACAAGGAGCTTCATGATAAGTTTCAGCAAATGATGACTGAACAGGTGCAAGATGTGCTGAACAATTTTGAAGAGGCCATGGAGAAGATCACTGGCCTTGAGAAGACGTTCGAAACAAAGCTCGATAACAAGTTTAATGAATTGCTCGCGCGTCTTCCACCACCACCACCCGCTGCACCTAACGCACCTCTCCAACAACAACAACAACGACTACCTCCACGTCGCGAAACAGACCTCCGCCGAGCAAGCCGTGTTCCTCTTGCGGTGTGCCAAACTGTTGGTGCTGCTGTTGATACTTCTGTGGCTCCTGCTGCTGATGCGGAGGAGGATGATTATGTGGGAGATTATGAGGATGAGGTTGATCAAAATCAGCACTACGTGCAGCCACCTGTACCACCACCAGCAGGTCGACCTCAGGTATATATTCGTAATGGTAGGCCTGCACCACCACCTCAGGTACGAGATGATGTCCATATTCCTAAACTAAAATTGAATATTCCACCATTTGAGGGTAGATATGTTCCTGATATATATCTTACTTGGGAGTTAGAAACTGAACAACGATTTACATGTTTACAATATCCTGAGGAGAGACGAGTTACTGCTGCTGTTTGTGCTTTCACTAGTTTTGCATGTGTATGGTGGTCTGAACATTGTAGATTATATCCTATTCCAACTACTTGGGCTGCTTTGAAAACTGCTATGCGTACGCGTTGGGTTCCACCATATTATCAACGCGAATTGCTTCAAAAATTGCAGCGTTTAAGACAAGGGAAAAATTCTGTAGAAGAATATTATCAGGAATTACAAACTGGCATGATTAGATGTGGTATTGTTGAGGAGAATGAAGCTATGCTTGCACGTTTTCTGGGTGGATTAAATAGAGAGATTCAGACCATTCTAGACTATAAGGAGTATACTAATATCACTCGTTTATTCCATCTTGCTTGTAAAGCTGAACATGAAGTGCAGGATCGACAAGCATTGGCGCGAACTAACTTTTCTGCAGGCCGACCTTCATCATGGACACCGCGTGCATCTTCTACTTCAACTGCACCAGCACCTCAATTAGGTGTCTCCTCTAATCGTGATACAAGAAAACAGGCACAACCACCATTATCTGCCAAGAGCGCACCTGCTGGGCCTGCACAGAGTTCTGCTTCTTCCATGGCATCAACAGGGCACACAAGTGATATTATTTGTCGTCGTTGTAAGGGAGGAGGTCATTATGCGAGAGAATGCAAATCTCCGCGTGTGATGATTGCTACCGCGGATGGTGGATATAAGTCTGCTAGTGACTATGATGAGGAGACTTTGGCTCTTATTACACGTGAAGAACATGGTGGAGATGATTCTGATCATGAGACGCAATACATGGCTCCTGAAGACGCTGACAGGTATGAATGTTTAGTTGCTCAACGTGTTTTGAGTGTGCAGATCACACAAGCTGAGCAAAATCAGAGGCACAATTTGTTCCATACCAAGGGAGTTGTGAAGGAACGTTCTGTGCGCGTCATCATAGACGGAGGGAGCTGCAACAACTTGGCTAGCATGGAGATGGTGGAGAAGCTTTCTCTCACCACAAGACCACATCCACATCCTTACTACATCCAATGGTTCAACAACAGCGGCAAGGTTAAGGTAACATGTACTGTTCGTGTGCATTTTAGTATCTCTACATATGCTGATTATGTTGATTGTGATGTGGTACCTATGCAAGCATGTTCCTTATTACTTGGTAGACCATGGCAATTTGATAAAAATTCTGTACACCATGGTAGAAACAATCACTATACTCTTGTTCATAAGGATAAAAATATTACTTTGCTTCCTATGACTCCTGATTCCATTTTGAAAGATGATATTAATAGAGGTAATAAAGCAAAACAGGAGACGAATAAGAGTGAAAATCAGATTGTGGCAAAAGAATTTGAGCAACAAATGAAGCCTAATAATAAACCATCTAGTGTTGCTTCTGAAATTAAATTGAAAAGTGCATGTTTATTTGCCACCAAATCTGATATTGATGAGCTAGATTTCAGCAAATCTGTTTGCTATGCTTTTGTGTGCAAAGAGGCATTATTTTCATTCGAGGATGTGCCTTCCTCTTTGCCTCCTGCTGTCACTAACATTTTGCAGGAGTTCGTTGACGTCTTTCCACAAGACGTGCCACCTGGATTACCGCCTATTCGAGGGATTGAGCATCTGATTGACTTAATTCCCGGTGCTTCACTGCCAAACCGTGCACCATATCGTACCAATCCAGAGGAGACGAAGGAGATTATGCGTCAAGTACAAGAGCTTCTCGACAAAGGTTATATACGTGAATCCCTTAGTCCTTGTGTTGTTCCTATTATTCTATTGCCGAAAAAGGATGGTACATCACGTATGTGTGTTGATTGTAGAGGCATTAATAATATTACTATTCGTTATCGTCATCCTATTCCTAGGCTAGATGATATGCTTGATGAATTGAGTGGCTCTACAATATTCTCCAAAGTTGATTTGCGTAGTGGATACCATCAAATTCGTATGAAATTGGGAGATGAATGGAAAACAGCATTCAAAACTAAGTTTGGATTATATGAGTGGTTAGTCATGCCTTTTGGGTTAACTAATGCACCTAGTACTTTCATGAGATTAATGAACGAAGTTTTACGTGCTTTCATTGGACGATTTGTGGTAGTTTACTTTGATGACATATTGATTTATAGCAGATCTTTGGAAGAACATTTGGAACATTTATGTGCTGTTTTTATTGCTCTACGTGATGCACGTTTGTTTGGTAACCTTGGGAAGTGCACCTTTTGCACCGACCGAGTATCTTTTCTTGGCTATGTTGTTACTCCACAGGGAATTGAAGTTGATAAAGCCAAGATTGAAGCTATTGAGAGTTGGCCGCAGCCCAAAACGGTCACACAAGTAAGGAGTTTTCTTGGCCTCGCTGGATTCTATAGGCGTTTTGTGAGAGATTTCAGCACCATTGCTGCACCTCTCAATGAGCTTACAAAGAAAGATGTGCCTTTTCTTTGGGGTACCGCACAGGAAGAAGCCTTCTCGGTATTGAAAGATAAGTTGACACATGCTCCTTTACTCCAACTTCCTGATTTTAATAAGACTTTTGAGCTTGAATGTGATGCTAGTGGAATTGGATTAGGCGGTGTGTTATTACAAGATGGCAAACCTGTTGCATACTTTTCTGAAAAATTGAGTGGGCCTAGTCTGAATTATTCTACTTATGATAAAGAATTATATGCTCTTGTTCGGACTTTAGAAACATGGCAACATTATTTATGGCCCAAAGAATTTGTTATACATTCTGATCATGAATCTTTGAAACATATTAAGTCAAGCTAAACTGAATCGTAGACATGCTAAATGGGTTGAATTCATTGAGACTTTTCCTTATGTCATTAAACACAAGAAGGGAAAAGAAAATGTTATTGCTGATGCATTGTCTCGCCGCTATACTATGCTTTCACAACTTGACTTCAAAATATTTGGTTTGGAGACCATCAAAGATCAATATGTGCATGATGCTGATTTTAAAGATGTAATGCAGAATTGTAAAGAAGGAAGAATGTGGAACAAGTTCGTCGTTAACGATGGATTTGTGTTTCGTGCTAACAAGCTATGCATTCCAGCTAGCTCCGTTCGTCTTTTGTTGTTGCAGGAGGCGCATGGAGGAGGATTAATGGGACACTTTGGCGTGAAGAAGACGGAGGACGTACTTGCTACACATTTCTTTTGGCCAAAAATGAGACGGGATGTTGAGCGTTTTATTGCTCGATGCACTACATGTCAAAAAGCTAAGTCACGACTCAATCCTCATGGTTTATATATGCCTTTGCCTGTACCTAGTGTTCCTTGGGAGGATATATCTATGGACTTTGTTTTAGGTTTACCTCGAACAAAGAAGGGGAGAGATAGCATATTTGTTGTCGTGGATAGATTCTCGAAAATGGCACACTTTATACCATGTCATAAAAGCGATGATGCTGTTAATGTTGCTGATTTGTTCTTTCGTGAAATTATTCGCTTGCATGGTGTGCCAAATACTATTGTTTCAGATCGTGATACTAAATTTCTTAGCCACTTTTGGAGATGTTTATGGGCTAAGTTGGGGACTAAACTGCTTTTTAGTACTACTTGTCACCCCCAAACTGATGGACAAACTGAAGTAGTCAATAGAACCTTGTCTACTATGCTTAGGGCTGTTTTGAAGAATAATAAGAAAATGTGGGAGGAATGCTTGCCTCATATTGAATTTGCTTATAATCGTTCATTGCATTCTACTACTAAGATGTGCCCTTTTGAAGTTGTGTATGGTTTCCTACCTCGTGCACCTATTGATTTGTTGCCTCTTCCATCTTCGGAGAAGGTTAATTTTGATGCTAAATAACGTGCTGAATTGATTTTAAAAATGCATGAGTTAACTAAGGAAAACATTGAGCGTATGAATGCTAAATATAAACTTGCTGGAGATAAGGGTAGAAAACATGTTGTGTTTGCACCTGGAGATCTAGTTTGGTTACATTTGCGTAAGGATAGATTTCCTGATTTGCGCAAATCAAAGCTAATGCCACGTGCTGATGGTCCCTTTAAGGTGTTAGAGAAAATAAATGATAATGCATATAAACTTGAGCTGCCTGCAGATTTTGGGGTTAGTCCCACTTTTAACATTGCAGATTTGAAGCCTTATTTGGGTGAGGAAGATGAGTTTCCGTCGAGGACGACTTCATTTCAAGAAGGGGAGGATGATGAGGACATCAATACCATTGTTACACCCACAGCCCCTACTGCTACATATATGGGACCAATTACTAGAGCTCGCGCACGCCAATTAAATTATCAGGTACTTTCGTTTATTGGTAATGATTCTAATGCTCATGAGAATATGATGCTGCCTAAATTGGATACATTTGTTTTGCTTACAAATGAAGGGCCTAGCTTGGAGAAGGATGAACATTGGAGCAAGAACAAGCATGGAGATGATGCCATGCGCAAGGGGAACAAGAACGGAGTTACAAGTGATGATTTCAGGACTTTGAAGCCACCATAATGGGTGCATGAAGCCATGGACGAAATATACAAGATGCCACTTCATAAATTTCGTCCCGAGGCTATTATAGGTGCTGCGTCACCTTTTTATTGGGCCAGGCCCATGTAATTTCGAAATACATAAGTATAGGCTATTTTTAGAGTCCGTATGTGTGGGGAAACAAGAGATAGGGTTGATTTCGGACCCCTCCACCAAGGGCCACGAAATTCCCCCTCTCTTCCTCCATATATACAGCCCTTAGGGCACCGTTTAGACTTTGGGTTTTGTTTAGATTAAAAGTTCTCCATAGCTGCAACTTCGCGTACTTCGTTTGTGTTCAACGACCAGACAAAGGCGTCACAGAACCCCACCTTGATCAATAAAGCTTTCATCTTATATTCGCAATATCCAGATTGCAATCTTAGTTTCTTGCTTGTTCTTTGTTTGCTCGCAGGAAACAGACCCGCGTGGTCAGGTTGATCGTGCTCCGGCGTGGTCAATAACCTCTCGGAGATGGTTTAGCGATTGCTAAGGCCCGACGTCCCCGCACGTTCGTAGTCGGATCGTCAAAGTCGACTTCCACCAAAGCGATATCCATCATCTCATCGAAAGACGGGACACCTTTGCCTCTATCACCCGATGACAAGCCAAGCAATTGTTTCATACTTTAGTAATCTCAAACTTTTTTCAACTTTCACGCAATACATGAGCATGAGCCATGGATATAGCACTATCGGTGGAATAGAATATAACGAGGGGGTTATGTGGAGAAGACAAAAAGGAGAAAGTCTCACATCGACGCGCTAATCAATGGGCTAGGGAGATGACCATCAATTGATGTCAATGCAAGGAGTAGGGATTGCCATGCAACGGATGCACTAGAGCTATAAATGTATGAAAGCTAAACAAAAAACTAAGTGGGTGTCCCTCCAACTTGCTTGCTCACGAAGACCTAGGGCACTTGAGGAAGTCCATTGTTGGAATATACAAGCCAAGTTCTATAATGAAAATTTCCCACTAGTATATGAAAGTGACAACATAAGAGACTCTCTATCATGAAGATCTTGGTGCTACTTTGAAGCACAAGTGTGGTAAAAGGATAGTAACATTGTCCCTTCTCTCTTTTTCTCTCATTTTTTTGGGCCTTCTCCTTTTTTTGGCCTTTCTTTTTTCGTCCGGAGTCTCATCCCGACTTGTGGGGGAATCATAGTCTCCATCGCCCTTTCCTCACCGGGACAATGCTCTAATAATGATGATCATCACACTTTATTTACTTACAACTCAAGAATTACAACTCGATACTTAGAACAAGATATGACTCTATATGAATGCCTCCGACGGTGTACCGGGATGGCGATGAATCAAGTATGACATGTATGAAAAATTATGAATGGTGGCTTTGCCACAAATACGATGTCAACTACATGATCATGCAAAGCAATATGACAATGATGACGTGTGTCATAATAAACGGAACGGTGGAAAGTTGCATGGCAATATATCTCGGAATAGCCATGGAAATGCCATAATAGGTAGGTATGGTGGCTGTTTTAAGGAAGATATAAGGAGGTTTATGTGTGAAAGAGCGTATCATATCACGGGGTTTGGATGCACCGGCGAAGTTTGCACCAACTCTCAATGTGAGAAAGGGCAATGCACGGTACCGAAGAGGCTATCAATGATGGAAGGGTAAGAGTGCGTATAATCCATGGACTCAACATTAGTCATAAAGAACTCACATACTTATTGCAAAAATCTACAAGTCATCAAAAACCAAGTATTACGTGCATGCTCCTAGGGGGATAGATTGGTAGGAAAAGACCATCGCTCGTCCCCGACCGCCACTCATAAGGAAGACAATCAAATAACACCTCATGTTTCAAATTTGTTACACAACGTTTACCATACATGCATGCTACGAGACTTGCAAACTTCAACACAAGTATTTCTCAAATTCACAACTACTCAACTAGCACAACTTTAATATCACTATCTCCATATCTCAAAACAATTATCAAGTATCAAACTTCTCTTAGTATTCAATCCACTCTATATGAAAGTTTTTATTATATCCCTCTTGGATGCCCATCATATTAGGACTAAATTCATAACCAAAGCAAATTATCATGCTGTTTAGGACTCTCAAAATAATATAAGTGAAGCATGAGAGTTCATCTATTTCTATAAAATAAAACCACCACCATGCTCTAAAAGGATATAAGTGAAGCACTAGAGCAAATGACAAACTACTCCGAAAGATATAAGTGAAGATCAATGAGTAGTCGAATGATTATGCAACTATATGAAGACTCTCTAACATTTAATAATTTCAGATCTTGGTATTTTATTCAAACAGAAAGCAAAACTTAAATAAAATATAATGACACTCCAAGCAAACCACATATCATGTGGTAAATAAAAATATAGCTCCAAGTAAAGTTACCGATAAACGAAGACGAAAGAGGGGATGCCTTCTGGGGCATCCCCAAGCTTAGGCTCTTGGTTGTCCTTGAATATTACCTTGGGGTGCCTTGGGAATCCCCAAGATTAGGCTCTTTCCACTCCTTATTCCATAGTCCATCGAATCTTTACCCAAAACTTGAAAACTTCACAACACAAAACTTAACAGAAAACTCGTAAGCTCCGTTAGCGAAAGAAAACAAAACACCACTTCAAGGTACTGCAATAAACTCATTCTTTATTTATATTGGTGTTAAACCTACTGTATTCCAACTTATCTATGGTTTATAAACTCTTTTACTAGCCATAGATTCATCAAAATAAGTAAAAACACATGAAAAACAGAATCTGTCAAAAATAGAACAGTCTGTAGTAATCTGTAACTAACGCACACTTCTGGAACCCCAAAAGTTCTAAAATAAATTGCTGGACGTGAGGAATTTATCTATTAATCATCTGCAAAAAGAATTAACTAAATAGCACTATACAAATAATAATGGCAGCAATGCTTGTGAGCGCTAAAGTTTCTGTTTTTCTACAGCAAGATTAAAAAGACTTTCCCCAAGTCTTCCCAGCGGTTCTACTTGGCACAAACGCTAATTAAAACATAAAAACTCAATCATAACAGAGTCTAGATAAATTATTTATTACTAAACAGGAGCAAAAAGCAAGGAACAAAAATAAAGTTGGGTTGCCTCCCAACAAGCGCTAACGTTTAACGCCCCTAGCTAGGCATGATGATTTCAATGATGCTCACATAAAAGATAAGAATTAAAACATAAAGAGAGCATCATGAAGAATATGACTAGCACATTTAAGTCTAACCCACTTCCTATGCATAGGGATTTTGTGAGCAAACAACTTGTGGGAACAAGAATCAACTTGCATAGGAAGGTAAAACAAGCATAACTCCAAAATTTTAAACACATAGAGGGGAAACTTGATATTATTGCAATTCCTACAAGCATATGTTCCTCCCTCATAATAATTTTCAGTAGCATCATGAATGAATTAAAAAATATAACCAGCACCTAAAGCATTCTTTTCATGATCTACAAGCATAGAAATTTTATTAACCTCCACATAAGCAAAATTCTTCTCATTCGGAATAGTGAGAGCAAACTCAACAAAATAACTATCATGTGAGGCATAATCCAATTGAAAACTAAAATCATAATGACAAGTTTCATGGTTATCATTATTCTTTATAGCATACATGTCATCACAATAATAATCATAGATAGCAAATTTGTTCTCATAATCAATTGGAACCTCTTCCGAAATAGTGGATTCATCACTAAATAAAGTCATGACCTCTCCAAATCCACTTTCATCAATATAATCATCATAAATAGGAGGCATGCCTTCATCATAATAAATTTGCTCATCAAAACTTGGAGGACCAAAAATATCATCTTCATCAAACATAGCTTCCCCAAGCTTGTGGCTTTGCATATCATTAGCATCATGGATATTCAAGGAATCCATACTAATAACATTGCAATCATGCTCATCATTCAAATATTTAGTACCAAACATTCCAATGCATTCTTCTTCTAGCACTTGAGCACAATTATCGGAATCCTTATTTTCATGATAGATATTAAAAAGATGAAGCATATGAGGTACTCTTAATTCCATTTTTTAATTTTCTTTTATAGACTAAACTAGTGATAAAACAAGAAACAAAAAGATCTGATTGTAAGATCTAAAGATATACCTTCAAGCGCTAACCTCCCCGGCAACGGCGCCAGAAAAGAGCTTGATGTATACTACACAACCTTCTTCTTGTAGACGTTGTTGGGCCTTCAAGTGCAGAGGTTTGTAGGACAGTAGCAAATTTCCCTCAACTGGATGACCTAAGGTTTATCAATCCGTAGGAGGCGTAGGATGAAGATTGTCTCTCTCAAGCAACCCTGCAACCAAATAACAAATAGTCTCTTGTGTCCCCAACATACCCAATACAATGGTAAA
The DNA here is from genome assembly GCF_002162155.2 of Triticum dicoccoides. Classification (NCBI taxonomy): domain Eukaryota; kingdom Viridiplantae; phylum Streptophyta; class Magnoliopsida; order Poales; family Poaceae; genus Triticum; species Triticum dicoccoides. The sequence goes on along the minus strand of NC_041390.1, from coordinate 301,030,941 downwards.
TTGTATAGGTGCACTAGTTCGGCGAAGAGATCGTGATACAAGTGCAATATGGATAGTAGATAATGGTTTTTGTAATCTAAAAATATAAAAAAAGCAAGGTAACTGATGCGATGCATCCCACGATCATCCCCATGTACACTTCGACTACTCCCCAAGCCCCAAAAGGACATACGATAAGACCTCGACCATACGCCATGGGACACAAGGTGAACTCACTCCTCTTCGAACCGTATCTTCCCACATACGAGACATGGTTACTACCTCATGCATGGACCTTGTGTATACTCCGGCTCATACGGGATGACCATGGAGATTCAAAGGACCAAGGCCAAGCATGGAAGAGAAGATGGAAGAAACGAGAAGAAGATGGAGCAGCTGCTCGCGTCAGCCCGAACGTCCGGACCTCCCTCCGGATCATCCGGACTCAGCAGGATCATCCGGATGCCCTCCCGGATCATCCGGGTAATCCCGCAGCCATGACACCCGAAGCTTGCAGAATCCTCCCAGCGAAGCCAGATCATCCGGACGAGGACCCGGATCATCCGGACGATGCCCGGATCATCCGGACCCCCATCCAGATCATCCGGCCTTTGCCTACGCGCATGACTTGGGCCGAGGCCCGTGTACCCCTTCGCCCCTCACTTACCCCTTCGTGGCTTAGCACTATATATAGACCCCCCCCCCTCCTCCTCCATTTGAGGGTTAGCAAAGTAGTAGCTTATTAGAGATAGAGCTTTGTTCATCCATATCGGATCATCTCCTCGAGAGTGACCGCGGCCCCTCTACGGAGAAGATCCCCTTGGATTCAAGATCCCCTCTTGGGTGGCCCCATCAAGACCTCCTTACGGAGAAGCACCGGTTACCGTTTATATCGTCCGTTGTTGACTTTGGATCTTGTATTTCACCTTTGTGTTCATTGATCTAGCGCATGTGTGATCTATTCTTGTTGGTTGAGTGATTCTCTCGTGTTTCCTCTTATGTTTTCCCTCGTTTTCCCCTCATGTTCTTCGCGTTCTTGGACGGGATCCGCTCCTTTCGTGAAAAATCGGGCCGTTAGGGTTCTACCCCACATCATCTTGGTATCATGAGCCACGTTGATCACGATTTCGGAGCCTCCTCCACCGTTTTCTAGCCTTCTTTTGCTTGATTTCGTCCTAAATTCGAAAATCCCCACCAAAAATAGCCCCAATTTTTTTTTGATTTGTTGGTTTTGATGATGTTTTGTTGATTTTGATCCATGGATTTTCTTGGTTTCAAGTGGATCTAGCATATCCTCAAGTTTCCCCACCTTCCATCCACAAAATCTCTTCAAATTTGCCCTGAAAATCATCCAATTTCCGCCCAAAAATTCGTCCCCGAGAGGAAATCCCGAGCAGTTTGACCTGCCCGGATCATCCGGAAGTGCTCCCAGATCATCCGGATCCACACGGATCAGCTGGACCATCTCCCGGATGTTCGGACGCCCCACACGACAGAAATCCGGTTGACGAACCCGGATCATCCGGACCTACTCCCGGATGTCCGGGTAACCCTGACACTGACTCGGCTGAAATTTTGTTTTGGCCATAACTAATTCATCCGAACTCCGTTTTTGACGTTCTTTAGCTCGTTTTGAAGCTCTTGACATCCCCCTTCCCACAAAAATAACACCAACATCACTTGACTTCATCAAATTTTCTGAAATTTGGCATGTTTGCCTAGGCCCTCCACCATATCATCCGCATTACCACCACCGACTTCCGCAACCTAACCCATTTCGATCCCCATTGTATATGTGGTTGTTTGAGTTGTGACTTGAGTCTCCTAAGGTGTTTCGGCTACTTAGGGACGGTTGCTTCTTCATCGACCACCACCACCACTTCCGCATAACCTTGCCCACCATACACTTCCGCCATCTCAACTTAACCCAATTTTGTTTGTGTTGTGAGTTGTGTCTCCTAAGGTGTTTAGGATACTTAGAGACCGTGCTTTCAACTCCGACACCATGTATAGTCCACCACCATAACCTCCACTTCCGCATTGCCTAGTGCAACACCACCGCTTTCCGCTACCACCATTTGACTTTTGTCCTTGAGATTTTGAGTTGTGGTTTTTCCGTTTCCTAAGGTGTTTCGGCTAATTAGGAACGGGTCAACATCGACAACATCGCCTCTCATCATCGCCACGGACGGTAACCTTGACGACACCATTGTATATTCCCCTTGAAATTGCATTGTTAACCCCTAGCCCATTTTGCGTCACTTGCCTATCGAGACTAGCCATTTGAGTATTGTCGGCCACGTTATTTGTGCACATTAGTGATCTACACCTTCCATTGCATACATACCATATCATCCTGGTATCATATCATCCATTGTGTCACAAGATTGTTCCCGCATATACACAATCGCTATCTTGGTTTGTGCATTGTGGCCATATAAAAAAAGAATAAACTTTTAAGCAAAAGAAAAGGAGCAAATAGCTTGTAAGCAATAGCCATAGCATCCACCACATTGCATAAGATTGTCATATCCGATCATCTTGGATCAAACACCGGGAACCATACATACATAGCATAATTGGGATAGAAAGTTTATCCATTTTGCATATCATAGTTTGTGCACAAGTGTCGTATCCGCCTATAGAGCAATCGTGCTAGCGTCTCTCTTGAGTTGTGCAACACGAGCGTTTTCCGTGGATTCCACATTTTGTGCTCATCCTTGGTTGCACAACCCCATTTATCTATCTGTGTGTGCGTTTCCGTGTGCCATTCATTGCTATTGGTCTACTTGTTTCACTTGCAAATTTGTGAATCTTTTTCAACATTATTGACTCTTGCTAACATTTTGCATTAAATTTTTGTGCCACTATCCTCACCGAGCTCCACACATAAGCCTTACTTGTGTAGGTGTGAGAAACCGACAAGAATTGGTACCAATTGTGCTATTTCCTTGTCCACATTGGAGTGATCATTGATCCACTTTCAACTTCGGTCAAGGTACATTTGGTATTAGTTCTTCTCTTTCTCCACTCATATTGGCTCGAATCTTGTGATGGATAGGCAAGGCATTTCATCTCCGGTCTTCCACAACAACGACGGCGTGAAAAACTACATCACCAAAGCGTCAATCTTCGTTCTACAACAACAAATGCAAGGCGCACAATCAAGATTGCGAGAGCACATCGAGAACCTCTCCATCGACATTCGTCACTCTGAAGCGAGGAAAACGGACTACATCGACAACAAGCTTTCCGCACAAAAGGAGGAGCAAGATACAAGGATGGAGGAGATTCGGGCCTTGATCCAGTCTACTTCCCCTTCATCATCCTCAAGGTGGAGACATTCAAATCATAAGTCTTTGGAGCGCAAACAAGATGTAAGCGCACGTCCATGTCCACATCTCCATGGTGACCACCATCATGTTCGTGATCCACCTCGTCATGAAGGGCAAGTCACCTCCAAGCAACATGTGCACGACGATGATGAACGACATCAACTATGAGCTCAAGTGCGACAACGCCACCATCAACATGAAGATGCTCGAGATGCGCCTACCTACAAGTCCCAACAAGCCCTACTTCACGCCAAGTCCAAACTTCATGACCACAAGAGAAGACCGCGAGACAAGCATGTAACACCCTCGATGCGACTATATCTCCCACGTGTCAAGGCACGACTTAGAGGCATAATCGCATTGAAGGCATATGTCGCAAGTTAGGCAATCTTCACAACATCCCATGTAATATAGATAATAAAAGGGGGATAACATAGTTGGCTTACACTCGCCACGTCAATCAAGTACATAAATAACATTACATCAACCAAACACTCATGGCCCGACTACGGCGCCAAAATAAAAGAGAACCCAACATGAGACACGGTCCCAATCACCCCCAACTGGGCACCACTACTGATCATCAGGAAAGGAAACATAGTAACATTGAGAGTCTTCGTCGAACTCCCACTTTAGCTCAAGCGCGTCTCCTGGAGCGGAATCATCAGGCCCTGCATCTGGTGTAATAGTAATCTGTGAGCCACAGGGACTCAGCAATCTCGCACCCTCGCGATCAAGACTATTTAAGCTTATAGGTAAGGCAAGGTAAGTATAAGTGGAGCTGAAGCAAGCGACTAGCAAAAATGGTGGCTAATCTATTCGCAAAAGAGAGCGAGAAGAGGAGGCAAAGCGCGAGCGAGAAACTAGAGAGCAACCTGCGCAAGCATTACTCCAACACCGTGTCTACTTCCCGGACTCCGCCGAGAAGAGGCCATCATGGTAACACACTCAGTTGATTCATTTTAATTAAGTTAAGGTTCAAGTTATCTACAACCGAACATTAACAAATTCCCATCTGCCCATAACCGCGGGCACGGCTTTCGAAAGTTCAAATCCCTGCAGGGGAGTCCCAACTTAGCCCATGACAAGCTCTCACGGTCAACGAAGGAATAGACCTCCTCCCAAGACGTTTCGATCAGATTCGGTATCTCGGTTCTTCAAGACACTTCGACAGGTTAAAACAAGACCAGCAACACCGCCCGAATGTGCCGACAAATCCCAATAGGAGCTGCACATATCTCTTTCTCAGGGAACACTCAGATAAACACTACGTACAACTAAAACCAACCCTCAAGTTGCCCCGAGGTGGCGCTGCAAGTGGCTCTATTTGGACCAACACTCAGAGGAGCACTGGCCCGGGGGGGTTTAAATAAGATGACCCTTGGGCTCCGGAAACCCAAGGGAAAAGAGGCTAGGTGGAAAATGGTAAAACCAAGGTTGGGCATTGCTGGAAAAGCTTTAATCAAGGCGAACTATCAAGGGGTTCCCATTATAACCCAACCGTGTAAGCAACGCAAAATCCGGGAACATAACACCGATATGACGGAAACTAGGGCGGCAAGAGTGGAACAAAACACTAGGCGAGAGGCCGAGCCTTCCACCCTTTACCAAGTATATAGATGCATTAAGATAACATGGCAATATAATGATATCCCAACAAGTAAATAAATGTTCCAACAAGGAACGGCCTCCAATCTTCACCTGCAACTAGCAACGCTATAAGAGGGGCTGAGCAAAGCAGTAACATAGCCAATCAACGGTTTGCTAGGACATGGTGGGTTAGAGGTTTGACATGGAAATTTGGGAGGCTTGAAAGCAAGTGGTAGTCATCGTAGCATTGGCATAGCAAAAGAGCGAGCAAACTAGCAAAGCAAAGATAGTAGTGATTTCGAGGGTATGATCACCTTGCCTGCACAGTTGTCAGAATTGACTGGATCCTCGAAAGCAAAATCAACGGGCTCCTCGTTAGCGAACTCGTCTCCCAGCTCTACCCAAACAATACAAACAAGCAACAAGGACACAATCAACCACGTGCAAGGATCAAACAATATGATGCAATGATGGTATGCTATGCGGGATGCGATGCGGGATGCATATGCAAGACGTGACGGGAAATGCAAGAACCTGGCCTCAACTTGGAAATCCAAGTGTGCCACTGGAAAGATGAGATGAAATCGCTTGAAAACGATATAAAGAGCGCCGGAATCGGAGTTACGGTTTGGAAATGGCAAGCGATTCAAAAATGATACCGGTCTGCGATTTACAGCAAGTAGTCATCTAAATGCAATGAGATGAACAAGCTACAGCACCCAAACATGGCATAAAAATACATGGAAGGGATGCATACAAGATGCTTAACAAAAGTCTAGCACTGAGCTACGGCCAATTCATCCATTAACAGGTTCAAACAAGCATGGCAAAAATGCATATGGCAAACAGATCTCGGACTTAGTGAAATCAACACTTGTCTGGAATTTCAGATCAGGTAGCACTCTTCGGAGCAACAAAACTACGTGCTACAGGACCTGAACATGGCAAAGTAAAGCATGGCATGGAGCTACTCAAAGAGCTTAACAAAAGTCCCTTTGTGACCTTGAGCCAAAAGGGATCAGAAAATACAATTGCAAGCATGTGAACATAGCAAAAACATAATCAGTTTTCAGACTTAGTGAAAACTGGAGCATGCTGAAAACAGATATCAAGTAGGCATGTTTACGAGCTCAATGCACTCACTACAGAGCAATTCATGATAAGCTAAGCATACATCCATCAAGAATACACAAAAATCAAGCTAGACATGGCAAGAAAAATAGCATAGCATGCACGGATCAACTACAACATCATCGGCATAATTGCAAACAAGTTGACAATCTGCCCAGATTCACAAAGTAGCAAAAGTAGAGCTCGATTGACTCAAGCTAGGGTGCTCCATAATGGCAAACAAAGACATGGATGGATATAGGACTACAAGATTAAAAAAACATCCTTACTGATCATCCTCAAAAGAGGCACGAATCACTAGGAAACAACATGAACATATGGCATCATGAGATAAACAGCTCAAGGACTTAGTGGAATTGCTAGGTCCCTGAAAACAGAATTACCAAGTGCACCACTTTGCAAGCTTGCACTAGTCACCACACACATCACAAAAATACATGGGTTGCACCTCTGGAGAGATGACAAAACCCTTAACAAAACATATGTAGAGCATCAGTGCATATCATGCACACAATAATCATGGCAACAATGACAAAAACCTAAACGGAGTAGCAGATCTGACAATTATCTCAAGTAGCCCTCTTCTAATAGCATTTCGGGCATCAATATGAACTCAAATAAAAATGATGCAATGGAATGAAATGATGTACTCTCTGAGGTGAACATTTTGATATGCTATATGCATGAATTGGAGCTAAAGATGCAAAGTTACGGAGTTATGAACATGAGCATATGGACTAGAAAATCCGGGGACTTAGTGAAAAAAAAACAACCTCTCTCAGATCTAGGGTTTTCACGGAATCCGAGGCGGCGGCGGATCTCGCCGGATCTGTGCCGGGAAGAAGCCGACGCGGTGGCCGGAACTGCGTGGATGGCCGGAGTGGCGCGCAGGCTCGCCGGCCGGAGAGGGAGGAGGCGACGAGGTGCGGCGAGGTGGCGGTGGTCGGCGTCGAAGAGGAGGGCCGGAGCGGCGGGCGATGCCGGGCGGCTCGCGGCGGCCGGCGTCGAGCTTGCCTTCACCGGCGACGAGGAACGCGGTGGCGTCGGTGGACTTGGGCGGCGGGGTGGCGGCCGGTCGCGGGGGAGACGAAGGCGGCG
>NC_041390.1:300965742-301023459 GCF_002162155.2 Triticum dicoccoides | reverse complement strand
CCTCTGGCTCGTGCGCGGGCGTGGGCGGGCCGGCCACGGGCTCCCGGGCCGCGCGGTGGGAGGCGGCGGTGGCGGGGACACGTGGCAGCCCCTCAGTGGCTGCGGGCGGCGGCGGCGTTTGTCCGGGCCGGGACGGACATGTTCGGGCGCGCGAGGGGTGGATCTAGGGTTTCGGAGGTAGAAGAACGGGAATTTTGGAGGGGGTCTTTAAATAGGCATAGGAGGAGCTAGGAGAGTGCAAATGAGGTGCGGTTTTCGGCCACGCGATCGTGATTGAACGATCTAGATGATGGAGAAGGCTCAGGTGGGTTTTGGGCCAAATTGGAGGGGTGTTGGGCTGCAACACACACGAGGCCTTTTCGGTCCCTCGGTTAACCGTTGGAGTATCAAACGAAGTCCAAATGATACGAAACTTGACAGGCGGTCTACCGGTAATAAACCAAGGCCGCTTGGCAAGTCTCGGTCCAATCCGGAAATGTTTAATCCCCACACACGAAAGAAAGGTAGAATTGACCACCGGAGGAGAACGAAGCGCCGGAATGCAAAACGGACAACGGAGAAAATGCTCGAATGCATGAGACAAACACGTATGCAAATGCAATGCACATGATGACATGATATGAGATGCATGACAACGAAAACAACACACGGAGACAAAGACCCGAACCCGAGAAAATAAATTAACTTAATGCCGGAAACGGCAAGAGTTGGAGTACAAATTGGGAAAGTTACATCCGGGGTGTTACAAAGCACCACCAAGAGCATGCTACGGCTACAACAACCACTTCGGCATTTTTTCCAAGTGCTATCAAGGCATCTTCGCCTTCGGACGTACGGCATCTTCTCCAACTTCCCATGAGTTCGCCTACATCAACATCTTCAACTACAAGGCGACCAACTACGAGCGAGGGAGACACTTCCATCTTCGGAAGCCCCTCAAGGAAGATGGCCGAGCATGGGAATTTCCCTTCGGTCATGGAGACTAGCTACGAGGTGCCACATTATTTGGGCCTCCAACAACAAGACAGCGACAAGAAGGTCGAGCAAGGGCCATCCCCTTCGACCACGGCAACGATCATGAACCTCTTCAACAACATGAAGATGATACCCATATTGCACTCATACTCCGAGTCAAGCTACGAGACCGCTCATGAGACCTTATCTTTGGTCTTCGAGGAGAGTGATGATGTGCCATCTTCGGCCTTCATCCACGGCTACGACCGCGACATGATTGAGCATGGAGACATTTGCACCAACATCTCTCCGACACCGACATGTGACGAGATGCCCCAATTGCCATGTAAGGAGAGCCACCACCACATGAGTGACATGAGTGACTCCACCACACGTGACATTGAGAGCATTTCCTATGATAGGATGAGTGTGACCGCCACTAGCCCCACACTTGAGAGCATGCCACACATCTTATGTGAGGTTGAGACCCATTTGAGTGACTCCACCAACCATATGAGTGAGAGCATCCGAGAGGGAGTGAGTGAGCCACAACACTTAGTGAGTGAGGTAGTTGACACGGCATGTGAGGCCACTTTGATTTCCAACGACTTAACCTCTACTCCTAGTGTGTTTTCTTCTTTGGTGCTAGGTCTCCTACATGACGACACGCCTATCCTCAACGAGTCCATACCTCCAATGGAGACAATGATGACCATGGTGGAAGAAGATGCACCACCCACATGGTTCCATCATGATGAAGATGACCATGACTTATTCTTTGACACCTCACCTACAACACATGAGCGATTCTCCAAAGGTAACATAGGTGATGGTGCTTCTCTTGTCCCACTACTGGAGTATCTTACCAATGATTGCTTGCATGATGTTGATCCACCTATTGCCATGCTTCATGCTAGTGCGACTTCTTCATGTCATGACTTACCAATTTATGATGACTATGATGATGATCATGTTGATTTGCCTGGTTGTGATGCTATGCTCCATAGGATATCATGTGAAAATTCTATTGGTCACATCATGTTTGCCAATCCTTTGAACTTGTCATATGCTATGAGTGAGATCTCCCAAATTGCATCATTTCAATCTCAACATAGTGACTATGCATGCCCCGTTACAATAAATCCCATTTGCACTTATGGCATAGATGACGAGATGATGGTAATTGGCTTTTGTTTTTCTTGTGATGATATTGCGTTGCTTCCTTTACATGATTTGAGCAATTCATCTACTATGCCATGCCATGATCACAATGTTCCACATATGCATTGTTTTGGATGTTGTCAATATTCTCCGTGTGATGTTTCCACTAATGATCATGAGGAGACCCCCATAGTTTCCTCATGCGTATTAGGAGATTTTGATGCATCCCATACTTGGCATGATTCCCATAATTGCTTGCACCATATGCATTCCATGAATAACAATGCTCTACATATTTCTTGTGATGCATTACACAATTTGAGTCTCGATTATGCTATACATAACAACAAACCTCTCATGATGGATGACATGTTTCTATATCACGCATCTCATTTATTTGAGAATTGGCTATTTTGTGCTAACCAACACAAGCACGCGCGCATCATGATGGATGATGTGTACATCTACCATGCACACACAATTTTCCCTTTGTCTTTGTTTTGTGTAGGTACTCACGTATACTCGTCAACCTCTCAATCCCAAGGGTTGACGAAACGAGCTCTTGAGAGCATAGATGACTTGGGATCCCGTGAACTACCCTTCCCACCGCTCTCTTCGCGCAACGACTACGCGCATCTCTCTCACTTGGATCTCACATGGCTATGGGCTATATACAGCTTCTCGCTTCTTGCTCATTTTACCGTGTTCATTTTGCATGCTATGCTTGCTTCTATGCCTTTTCCATGCAATTGTGACCCTTGCTTGCATCTACACATGATTCATCATTATGCTACTTCTATGTGTATTTGCATGCTTGGTGGAGATCCTTGTTGCTATTGCCATGTTTATCATGCGCCTCATGCTATTTATGCTATTTTGCTCATATCTTGCCTTCATGCTTGTGATGTGTCTTGTGCATTATTCATGACTACCATTTGCACACATGACATACTTAACATGATTCCTTCTAGTACGTTGCATCTTCGCACTACTCGCTTGCTTGCCTTGATTCATATGATTGCTTACTTTGTCGCATCACCCATGTTCCATTATTACTTGCTTTCTTGGGTTGATGACGTATATGTTCATGCCTCTCACATGATACATCTTGTGATGCAAGCTTGCTTGCTTGCGCCTATTCTATTTGGTTGTTCTCACATCATATGCCTCCGTACTATGAAATGCTCCCTTGTCCTTTGTTATGATGAGCATGATGCATCCACTTGTTGGGTATTTTACCACACAATGATAGGTTTTGCATCTCCAATAACCTCATTTGTTTTTCCAAGTGTTTGTCATGTTCTTTCATTTGGGAAGATTCACAAGGCGGTGCCGTTATGCGACAACTTGGTCATGCGAAGGCATACAAGATGTGCAACACCAACATTTGCGAGAATATCCTAAAGGTGAACTCCTTCCCTTTGAGACATCCTCAAATACGCATATTGGATGGATCACTCTTCCATTGTTGTCTCCTTCTTGTTGTCCACATGATACATCTCGCGAAGGGAGGAGCGATATTGGAGATTGGCTCCATGGACATTCAAGTTGAGAAGTGCTCGGACTTAGTGGATTCACCACCGGACCACCACTTCTACCACAACATTGAGCTATGTACTTGGATTGCGCAATGTCTTCAACTCCGTCCAACTACAAGTCCGTCCACAACAACCGTTTCCATGGTGATGAGGATCACGATCCGAGGTCGGATCTTTCCCAAGGGGGCGGAGATGATGCGGTGCATCCCACGATCATCCCCATGTACACTTCGACTACTCCCCAAGCCCCAAAAGGACATACGATAAGACCTCGACCATACGCCATGGGACATAAGGTGAACTCACTCCTCTTCGAACCGTATCTTCCCACATACGAGACATGGTTACTACCTCATGCATGGACCTTGTGTATATTCAGGCTCATATGGGATGACCATGGAGATTCAAAGGACCAAGGCCAAGCATGGAAGAGAAGATGGAAGAAACAAGAAGAAGATGGAGCAGTTGCTGGCATCAGCCCGGACGTCCGGACCTCCCTCCGGATCATCCAGACTCAGCCGGATCATCCGGATGCCCTCCCAGATCATCCGGGTAATCCCGCAGCCACGACACCCGAAGCTTGCAGAATCCTCCCAGCGAAGCCGGATCATCCGGACGATGCCCGGATCATCCGGACCCCCATCTGGATCATCCGGCCTTTGCCTACGCGCATGACTTGGGCCGAGGCCCGTGTACCCCTTCGCCCCTCACTTACCCCTTCGTGGCTTAGCACTATATATAGACCCCCCTCCTCCTCCATTTGAGGGTTAGCAAAGTAGTAGCTCATTAGAGATAGAGCTTTGCTCATCCATATCGGATCGTCTCCTCGAGAGTGACCGCGGCCCCTCTACGAAGAAGATCCCCTTGGATTCAAGACCCCCTCTTGGGTGGCCCCATCAAGACCTCCTTACGGAGAAGAACCAGTTACCGTTTGTATCGTCCGTTGTTGACGTTGGATTTTGTATTTCACCTTTGTGTTCATCGATCTAGCGCATGTGTGATCTATTCTTGTTGGTTGAGTGATTCTCTCGTGTTTCCTCTTGTGTTTTCCCTCGTTTTCCCCTCGTGTTCTTCGCGTTCTTGGATGGGATCCGCTCCTTTCGTGAAAGATCAGGCCGTTAGGGTTCTACCCTACATCAGTAACTGATGATAAAAGTGAGCGTAAACGGTATTGCAATGTGTTGAAACAAGGCCTAGGGTTCATACTTTCACTAGTGAAATTCCCTCAACAATAATAACATAATTAGATCATATAACTATCCCTCAACATGCAACAAAGAGTCACTCCAAAGTCACTAATAGCGGAGAACAAACGAAGAGATTATGGTAGGGTACAAAACCACCTCAAAGTTATCCTTTCTGATCGATCTATTCAAGAGTCTGTAATAAAATAACACGAAGCTATTCTTTCTATTCAATCTATCATAGAGTTCATACTAGAATAACACCTTAAGACACAAATCAACCAAAACCCTAATGTCACCTAGATACTCCAATGTCACCTCTAGTATCCGTGGGTATGATTATACGATATGCATCACACAATCTCAGATTCATCTATTCAACCAACACAAAGAACTTCAAAGAGTGCCCCAAAGTTTCTACCAGAGAGTCAAGACAAAATGTGTGCCAACCCCTATGCATTGGTTCATGGGCGGAACCCGCAAGTTGATCACCAAGACATACATCAAGTGGATCAATAGAATACCCCATTGTCACCACGGGTATCCCAAACAAGACATACATCAAGTGTTCTCAAATCCTTAAAGACTCAATCCGATAAGGTAACTTCAAAGGGAAAACACAATCCATTACAAGAGAATAGAGGGGGAGAAACATCTAAAGATTCAATTATAATAGCAAAGCTCGCGATACATAAAGATCGTACCACCTCAAGAACACGAGAGAGAGAGAGAGAGATTGAACACATAGCTACTGGTACATACCCTCAGCCCCGAGGGAGAACTACTCCCTCCTCGTCATGGAGAGCGCCGGGATGATGAAGATGGCCACCGGAGAATGATTCCCCCTTCGGCAGGGTGCCGGAACGAGTCTAGATTGGTTTTTGGTGGCTACGGAGGCTTCTGGCGGCGGAACTCCCGATCTATTCTGGTCCCTGATGGTTTTAGGGTATATTGGTATATATAGGAGGAAGAAGTACGTCAGGGGGGCCACGTGTTGGGGAACGTAGTAATTTCAAAAAAAATCCTACACACACGCAAGATCATGGTGATGCATAGCAACGAGAGGGGAGAGTGTTGTCCACGTACCCTCGTAGACCGAAAACGGAAGTGTTAGCACAACGCGGTTGATGTAGTCGTACGTCTTCACGATCTGACCGATCAAGTACCAAACGCATGGAACCTCCGAGTTCAGCACACATTCAGCCCGATGACGTTCCTCTCCTTGTCCTATTCGGACTACGGGGGAGGGGCGAGCGGCCAGCCCTTGCCTCCTCTCCTCTCTTCCACCTAGTCCCACTAAGGCCCATTAAGTTCCCGGGGGGGTTCCCGTAACCTCCCGGTACTCCGGTAAAATCCCGATTTCACCCGGAACACTTCCGATATCCAAACATAGGCTTCCAATATATCAATCTTCATGTCTCGCCCATTTCGGGACTCCTCATCATGTCCGTGATCACATCCGGGACTCCGAACAACCTTCGGTGCATCAAAACATATAAACTCATAATATAACTGTCATCGAAACGTTAAGCGTGCGGACCCTACGGGTTCGAGAACTATGTAGAAATGACCGAGACACGTCTTAGGTCAATAACCAATAGCGGAACCTGGATGCTCATATTGGCTCCTATATATTCTACGAAGATCTTTATCGGTCAGAAGCATAACAACATACGTTGTTCCCTTTGTCATCGGTATGTTACTTGCCCGAGATTCGATCGTCGGTATCTCAATACCTAGTTCAATCTCGTTACCGGCAAGTCTCTTTACTCGTTCTGTAATACATCATCCCGCAACTAACTCATTAGTTGCAATGCTTGCAAGGCTTAAGTGATGTGCATTACCGAGAGGGGCCGGAGATACCTCTCCGACAATCGGAGTGACAAATCCTAATCTCAAAATACGCCAACCCAACATGTACCTTTGGAGACACCTGTAGAGCTCCTTTATAATCACCTAGTTACGTTGTGACGTTTGGTAGCACACAAAGTGTTCCTCTGGCAAACGGGAGTTGCATAATCTCATAGTCATAGGAAGATGTATAAGTCATGAAGAAAGCAATAGAAACATACTAAATGATCGGGTGCTAAGCTAACGGAATGGGTCATGTCAATCACATCATTCTCCTAATGATGTGATCCTATTAATCAAATGACAACTCATGTCTATGGCTAGGAAACATAACCATCTTTGATCAACAAGCTAGTCAAGTAGAGGCATACTAGTGACACTTTGTTTGTCTATGTATTCACACATGTATTATGTTTCCGGTTAATACAATTCTAGCATGAATAATAAACATTTATCATGATATAAGGAAATAAATAATAACTTTATTATTGCCTCTAGGGCATATTTCCTTCAATATCCCACTTGCACTAGAGTCAATAATCTAGATTACACAGTAATGATTCTAACACCCATGGAGCCTTGGTGCTGATCATGTTTTGCTCGTGGAAGAGGCTTACTCAACGGGTCTACAAGATTCAAATCCGTATGTATCTTGCAAATCTCTATGTCTCCCACCTGGACTAGATCCCGGATGGAATTGAAGCGTCTCTTGATGTGCTTGGTTCTCTTGTGAAATCTGGATTCCTTCGCCAAGGCTATTGCTCCAGTATTGTCACAAAAGATTTTCATTGGACCCGATGCACTAGGTATGACACCTAGATCGGATATGAACTCCTTCATCCAGACTCCTTCATTTGCTCCTTCTGAAGCAGCTATGTACTCTGTTTCACATGTAGATCCTGCCATGACACTTTGTTTAGAACTGCACCAACTGACAGCACCACCGTTCAATGTAAACACGTATCCGGTTTGCGATTTCGTACTGTCCGGATCATGCAAAGCTTGCATCAACATAACCATTTACGATGAGCTCTTTGTCACCTCCATAAACGAGAAACATATCCTTAGTCCTTTTCAGGTATTTCAGGATGTTCTTGACCGCTGTCCAGTGATCCACTCCTGGATTACTTTGGTACCTCCCTTCTAGACTTATAGCAAGGCACACATCAGGTCTGGTACACATCATTGCATACATGATAGAGCCTATGGCTGAAGCATAGGGAACATCTTTCATTTTCTCTCTATCTTCTGCAGTGGTCGGGCATTGAGTCTTACTCAACTTCACACCTTGTGACACAGGCAAGAACCCTTTCTTTGCTTGATCCATTTTGAACTTCTTCAAAACTTTGTCAAGGTATGTGCTTTGTGAAAGTCCAATTAAGCGTCTTGATCTATCTCTATAGATCTTAATGCCTAATATATAAGCAGCTTCACCGAGGTCTTTCATTGAAAAACTCTTATTCAAGTATCCCTTTATGCTATCCAGAAATTCAATATCATTTCCAATCAGCAATATGTCATCCACATATAATATTAGAAATGCTACAGAGCTCCCACTCACTTTCTTGTAAATACAGGCTTCTCCAGAAGTCTGTACAAAACCAAATGCTTTGATCACACTATCAAAGCGTTTATTCCAACTCCGAGAGGCTTGCACCAGTCCATAAATGGATCGCTGGAGCTTGCACACTTTGTTAGCTCCCTTTGGATCGACAAAACCTTCCGGTTGCATCATATACAACTCTTCTTCCAGAAATCCATTCAGGAATGCAGTTTTGACATCCATTTGCCAAATTTCATAATCATAAAATGCGGCAATTGCTAACATGATTCGGACAGACTTAAGCATCGCTACGGGTGAGAAGGTCTCATCGTAGTTAATCCCTTGAACTTGTCGAAAACCTTCCGCAACAAGTCGAGCTTTGTAGATAGTAACATTACCAGCGTCAGTCTTCTTCTTGAAGATCCATTTATTCTCAATTGCTTGCCGATCAACGGGCAAGTCAACCAAAGTCCATACTTTGTTCTCATACATGGATCCCATCTCAGATTTCATGGCCTCAAGCCATTTTGCGGAATCTGGGCTCACCATCACTTCTTCATAGTTCGTAGGTTCATCATGATCTAGTAGCATGACTTTTAGAACATGATTACCGTACCACTCTGGTGCGGATCTTATTCTGGTTGATCTACGAGGCTCAGTAGTAACTTGATGTGAAGTTTCATGATCATCATCATTAACTTCCTCACTGATTGGTGTAGGTGTCACGGAAACCGGTTTCTGTGATGAACTATTTTCCAATAAGGGAGCAGGTACGGTTACCTCATCAAGTTCTACTTTCCTCCCACTCACTTCTTTCAAGAGAAACTCCTTCTCTAGAAAGTTTCCGAATTTAGCAACAAAAGTCTTGCCTTCGGATCTGTGATAGAAGATGTACCCAAAAGTCTCCTTTGGGTATCCTATGAAGACACATTTCTCCGATTTGGGTTCGAGCTTATCAGGTTGAAGCTTTTTCACATAAGCATCGCAGCCCCAAACTTTCAGAAATGACAACTTTGGTTTCTTGCCAAACCACAGTTCATAAGGCGTCGTCTCAACGGATTTCGATGGTGCCCTATTTAACGTGAATGCGGCCGTCTCTAAAGCATAACCCCAAAATGATAGCGGTAAATCAGTAAGAGACATCATAGATCGCACCATATCTAGTAAAGTATGATTACGACGTTCGGACACACCATTATGTTGTGGTGTTCCGGGTGGCGTGAGTTGCGAAACTATTCCGCATTGTTTCAGATGTACACCAAACTCGTAACTCAAATATTCTCCTCCACGATCAGATCGTAGAAACTTTATTTTCTTGTTACGATGATTTTCAACTTCACTCTGAAATTCTTTGAACTTTTCAAATGTTTCAGACTTATGTTTCATTAAGTAGATATACCCATATCTGCTGAAGTCATCTGTGAAGGTGAGAAAATAACGATATCCGCCATGAGCCTCAATATTCATCGGACCACATACATCTGTATGTATGATTTCCAACAAATCAGTTGCTCTCTCCATAGTACCGGAGAACAGTGTTTTCGTCATCTTGCCCATGAGGCATGGTTCACAAGTACCAAGTGATTCATAATCAAGTGGTTCCAAAAGTCCATCAGTATGGAGTTTCTTCATGCGCTTTACACCGATATGACCTAAATGGCAGTGCCACAAATAAGTTGCACTATCATTATCAACTCTTCATCTTTTGGCTTCAACATTATGAATATGTGTGTCACTACTATCGATATTCAATAAGAATATACCACTCTTCAAGGGTGCATGACCATAAAAGATATTACTCATATAAATAGAACAACCATTATTCTCTGATTTAAATGAATAACCGTCTCACATCAAACAAGATCCAGATATAATGTTCATGCTCAACGCTGGCACCAAATAACAATTATTTAGGTCTAATACTAATCCTGAAGGTAGATGTAGAGGTAGCGTGCCGACCGCGATCACATCAACTTTGGAACCATTTCCCACGCGCATCGTCACCTCGTCCTTAGCCAATCTTCGCTTAATCCATAGCCCCTGTTTCAAGTTGCAAATATTAGCAACAGAACCAGTATCAAATATCCAGGTGCTACTACGAGCATTAGTAAGGTACACATCAATAACATGTATATCACATATACCTTTGTTCACCTTGCCATCCTTCTTATCCGCCAAATACTTGGGGCAGTTCCGCTTCCAGTGACCAGTTTGCTTGCAGTAGAAGCACTCAGTTTCAGGCTTAGGTCCAGACTTAGGTTTCTTCTCTTGAGCAGCAACTTGCTTGATGTTCTTCTTGAAGTTCCCCTTCTTCTTCCCTTTGCCCTTTTTCTTGAAACTAGTGGTCTTGTTGACCATCAACACTTGATGCTCCTTCTTGATTTCTACCTCCGCAGCCTTTAGCATTGCGAAGAGCTCGGGAATTGTCTTATCCATCCCTTGCATGTTATAGTTCATCACGAAGCTCTTGTAGCTTGGTGGCAGTGATTGGAGAATTCTGTCAATGACGCTATCATCCGGAAGATTAACTCCCAGTTGAATCAAGTGATTATTATACCCAGACATCTTGAGTATATGCTCACTGACAGAACTATTCTCCTCTATCTTGCAGCTATATAACTTATTGGAGACTTCATATCTCTCAATCTGGGCATTTGCTTGAAATATTAACTTCAACTCCTAGAACATCTCATATGCTCCATGACGTTCAAAACGTCGTTAAAGACCCGGTTCTAAGCCGTAAAGCATGGCACACTGAACTATCAAGTAGTCATCAGCTTTGCTCTGCCAGACATTCATAACATCTGGTGTTGCTCCTGCAGCAGGCCTGGCACCTAGCGGTGCTTCCAGGACGTAATTCTTCTGTGCAGCAATGAGGATAATCCTCAAATTACGGACCCAGTCCATGTAATTGCTACCATCATCTTTCAACTTTGCTTTCTCAAGGAACGCATTAAAATTCAATGGAACAACAGCACGGGCCATCTATCTACAATCAACATAGACAAGAAAGATACTATCAGGTACTAAGTTCATGATAAATTTAAGTTCAATTAATCATATTACTTAAGAACTCCCACTTAGATAGACATCCCTCTAATCCTCTAAGTGATCACGTGATCCAAATCAACTAAACCATGTCCGATCATCACGTGAGATGGAGTAGTTTCAATGGTGAACATCACTATGTTGATCATATCTACTATATGATTCACGCTCGACCTTTCGGTCTCCGTGTTCCGAGGCCATATCTGTTATATGCTAGGCTCGTCAAGTTTAACTTGAGTATTCCGCGTGTGCAACTATTTTGCACCCGTTGTATTTGAACCTAGAGCCTATCACAGCCGATCATCACGTGGTGTCTCAGCACGAAGAACTTTCGCAACGGTGCATGCTCAGGGAGAACACTTATACTTTGATAATTTAGTGAGGGATCATATTATAATGCTACCGTCAATCAAAGCAAGATAAGATGCATAAAAGATAAACATCACATGCAATGAATATAAGTGATATGATATGGCCATCATCATCTTGTGCTTGTGATCTCCATCTCCGAAGCACCTCCATGATCACCATCATCACCGGCGCGACACCTTGATCTCCATCGTAGCATCATTGTCGTCTCGCCAATCTTATGCTTCTACGACTATCGCTACCGCTTAGTGATAAAGTAAAGCATTACAGGGCGATTGCATTGCATACAATAAAGCGACAACCATATGGCTCCTGCCAGTTGCCGATAACTTGGTTACAAAACATGATCATCTCATACAATAAAATTTAGCATCACGTCTTGACCATATCACATCACAACATGCCCTGCAAAAACAAGTTAGACGTCTTCTACTTTGTTGTTGCAAGTTTTACGTGGCTGCTATGGGCTTAGCAAGAAGCGTTCTTACCTACACATCAAAAACCACAACGATAGTTTGTCAAGTTGGTGTTGTTTTAACCTTCGCAAGGACCAGGCGTAGCCACACTCGGTTCAACTAAAGTTGGAGAAACTGACACCCACCAGCCACCTGTGTGCAAAGCACGTCGGTAGAACCAGTCTCGCGTAAGCGTATGCGTAATGTCGGTCTGGGCCGCTTCATCCAGAAATACTGCCGAACCAAAGTATGACATGCTGGTAAGCAGTATGACTTATATCGCCCACAACCCACAGGTCCCAGGATCGTAACCTGGCTCTGATGCCACTGTTGGGGAACGTAGTAATTTCAAAAAAATTCCTACGCACACGCAAGATCATGGTGATGCATAGCAACAAGAGGGGAGAGTGTTGTCCATGTACCCTCGTAGACCAAAAGCGGAAGCGTTAGCACAACGTGGTTGATGTAGTCGTACATCTTCATGATCCGACCGATCAAGTACCGAACGCACGACACCTCCGAGTTCAGCACACGTTCAGCCCGATGACGTCCCTCGAACTCTGATCCAGCCGAGTGTTGAGGGAGAGTTTCGTCAGCACGATGGCGTGGTGACGATGTTGGTGTTCTACCGATGCAGGGCTTCGCCTAAGCATCGCTACAGTATTATCGAGGTGGACTATGGTGGAGGGGGGCACCGCACACGGCTAAAAGATCAACTTGATCAATTGTTGTGTCTATGGGGTGCCCCCCTTCCCCCGTATATAAAGGAGCAAGGGGGGTGCGGCCAGCCATAGGAGAAGGCGCGCCGCTGGAGGAGTCCTACTCCCACCGGGAGTAGGACTCCCCCCTTTTCCTAGTTGGATTAGGACTTGGGAGGGGGGAAGGAGTGGAGGAGAAGGAAGGAAGGGGGGCGCCGCCCCCCTCTCCTTGTCCTATTCGGACTAGGGGGAGGGGCGCACGGCCAGCCCTTGCCTCCTCTCCTCTCTTCCACCTAGGCCCACTAAGGCCCATTAAGTTCCCGGGGGGTTCCAGTAACCTCTCAGTACTCCGGTAAAATCCCGATTTCACCCAGAACACTTCCGATATCCAAACATAGGCTTCCAATATATCAATCTTCATGTCTCGACCATTTCGAGACTCCTCGTCATGTCAGTGATCACATCCGGGACTCCGAACAACCTTCGGTACATCAAAACATCTAAACTCATAATATAACTGTCATCGAAACGTTAAGCATGCGGACCCTGCGGGTTCAAGAACTATGTAGACATGACCGAGACGCGTCTCCGGTCAATAACCAATAGCGGAACCTGGATGCTCATATTGGCTCCTACATATTCTACGAAGATCTTTATCGGTCAGACCGCATAACAACATACGTTGTTCCCTTTGTCATCGGTATGTTCCTTGCCCGAGATTCGATCGTCGGTATCTCAATACCTAGTTCAGTCTCGTTACCGGCAAGTCTCTTTACTTGTTCCGTAATACATCATCCCGCAACTAACTCATTAGTTGCAATGCTTGCAAGGCTTAAGTGATGTGCATTACCGAGAGGGCCCAGAGATACCTCTCCGACAATCGGCGTGACAAATCCTAATCTCGAAATACGCCAACCCAACATGTACCTTTGGAGACACCTGTAGAGCTCCTTTATAATCACCCAGTTACGTTGTGACGTTTGGTAGCACACAAAGTGTTCCTCCGGCAAACGGGAGTTGCATAATCTCATAGTCATAGCAACATGTATAAGTCATGAAGAAAGCAATAGCAGCATACTAAACGATCGGGTGTTAAGCTAACAGAATGGGTCATGTCAATCACATCACTCTCCTAATGATGTGATCCTGTTAATCAAATGACAACTCATGTCTATGGCTAGGAAACATAACCATCTTTGATCAACAAGCTAGTCAAGTAGAGGCATACTAGTGACACTTTGTTTGTCTATGTATTCACACATGTATTATGTTTCCAGTTAATACAATTCTAGCTTGAATAATAAACATTTATCATGATATAAGGAAATAAATAATAACTTTATTATTGCCTCTAGGGCATATTTCCTTCACCACGAGGGACCCACGAGGGTGGAGGGCGCGCCCAGGGGAGTGGGAGCGCCCCCCTGCCTTGTTGCTTCCCTTACGTACACCCCAAGTCTTCTGGATTGCTTCCGTTCCAAAGATAAGTTCTGTGAAGTTTCAGGTCAATTGGACTCCGTTTGATTTTCCTTTTCTGCGATACTCTAAAACAAGGAAAAAACAGAAACTGGCACTGGGGTCTGGGTTAATAGTTAGTCCCAAAAATAATATAAAAGTGCATAATAAAGCCCATAAACATCCAAAACGGATAGTATAATAGCATGGAACAATCAAAAATTATAGATACGTTGGAGACGTATCAAGCAGCGCCGCCGCATTTGGCTCGCCGGAGCCAACTCCGGCGTGTCTCCGGCTAGTGTCCGACGTGGCATCCACATGGCACCGCCTGGGCCACTAACTGGTCGGCCCAGGGGCCCCCTTTGACCAGTTGACTTCGGTCAACTGCTGACTGGGCAGCCCCATGTCTATGACATGTGGGTCCTGCTTGGTAAACGGATTAAAATAAATGAATAATTAGTTAATCAGTTAGTTAGTTAATTAAAACCCTAATCACTCACTGCTAATAGGCCCCATCCGCTAATTAAACTAATTAGTTTAGACTAACCCCTATGTTAGTGCCACTGCCACTGACATGTGGGTCCAGAGGTTTGTCCCCAGTCAACCGCACTGTTGACTGCTGACCTCAGCATTGCATCATGATGACGTCACCAGACACTGTTCTGGATAATGTTGAATTAGATAAATAAAATAAATTCCAGAAAATGTCTAAAACCTTTGAAAATTCATAGAAATTAAACTGTAGCTCAAATCGAAAAACTTTTTATATGGAAGTTGCTCAGAAAAATCCAATGAATCCGAATACGTGGTCCGTTCATGTGTCACATGCCCCTAGCATACTGAACATGGAACTTTTCCCCTCTTTTCCTCTGTCCGAAAAACGCCAAACATCGAAAAACCTCTTTGGATGTTTTCCCTCTCTGTCTGCCATGTGTAGTACTGCGTTAGAACACCCCTAACTCTGCTTATTGTCATGTCATGCTTAGTGTTGCATCTGTTTGCTTATATCAACTGTTTCTTCCCCCTCTTCTCTCCGGTAGACCCCAAGGCTGATGATGCCCTGGTGATCGACTAGGTCGACAACGACACTTCTTCCTTTTTAGCAGAGCTTCGAGGCAAGCAAACCCCCCTTGAGCATTCTGATATCGCCCATTCCCTTCTCTCTTATGCTTGCATTAGAAACTGCTACTACTTTTTGTATGATCCTACTCTGTTGCATGGCCTATTTATTGCAACATGTTGTTGTTACCTACCTGCTTATCCTAAATTGTTTAGTATAGGCTGGGTAGAGACCCATCAGAGACCCCCACTTTGTCCCCACAACCGCGCTGGATTATCAGAAGACCCGATCAATGGGATCGAAGACCAGGCCCTGGCACTGTACATCACTTTCCCCTTAGTTGCGACACTACTGGGTTACTATCGAGTGCCGAGGGTGATACCTCATCAGCACTTCAATGTTAACCTTGTAGGTTAGTTCATCACTTATGGTCATCGAGGGTGATTCTGCCTTCTCCACTCCCGATAACGACACTGTCATGCAACTCCTCAAGAGTGGACCTCGAGGATGATTCCTCCTTCGTTCACCTTGACGATAACATCAGGTGGAATTCCATCGAGGGTGATTCCTCAGGGTTCCCCTTGGTGTTATACACACGGTTACTATGGTTACTATGACTTTACAATGAACCATGTTACTAAAGACGGGTTGGCCCTGAGGGGTACCCACGCGACCTTAATTGCGAGTGATGTGGAGTCGGGTTGACCTGGAAGGTGCCCACGAGATACTTATGAGGCGTGTGTAACGCCCTCGATGCGGCTATATCTCCCACGTGTCGAAGCACGACTTAGAGGCATAACCGCATTGAAAGCAATGTCGCAAGTGAGGTAATCTTCACACAACTTGGCTTACAATCGCCACTTCACACAATACATGAATTAAGCATTACATCATCCAGATACAATCAAGGTCCGACTACGGAACCAAAATAAAAGAAGACTACCCCAAATGCTACATAGATCCCCCGATCGTCCCAACTGGGCTCCACTACTGATCAACTGGAAAACGGAACAACATAAAGAACATGATCTTCCTGGAGCTCCTCCTTGAGCTTGGTTGCATCGACTGCATGGTTCAACGGCACCTGCAAGCTGGTTTTGGAAGTATCTGTGAGTCATGGGATCTCAGCAATCTCACACCCTCGCGATCAAGACTAGTTAAGCTTATAGGTAAGGTAATGGTATGAGGTGGAGCTGCAGCAAGCGACTAGCATATATGGTGGCTAACATACGCAAATGAGAGCGAGAAGAGAAGGCAAAAGCACAGTCGAGAATCTATGATCAAGAAGTGATCCTAGAACAACCTACGTCAAGCATTACTCCAACACCGTGTTCACTTCCTGGACTCTGCCGAGAAGAGACCATCACGGTTACACACGCGGTTGATGCATTTTAAATAAGGTAAGCTTCAGGTTTTCTACAACCGGACATTAAAAAATTCCCATCTGCCCATAACTGCGGGCACGGCTTTCGAAAGTTCAATCCCTGCAGGGTTGTCCCAACTTAGCCCATCACAAGCTCTCACGGTCAAAGAAGGATATTCCTTCTCCCAAGACAATCCGATCAGAGTCGGCATCCCGGTTACAAGACATCCTCGACAATGGTAAAACAAGTCCAGCAACACCGCCTGAATGTGCCGACAAATCCCGATAGGAGCTGCACATATCTTGTTCTTAGGGCACACTCAGATGAGACATCCTACGAGTAAAACCAACCCTCAAGTTTCCCCGAGGTGGCCCCGCAGTCTACTCGGTCGGACCAACACTCAAAGGAGCACTGGCCCAGGAGGGGTTTAAATAAAGATGACCCTTGAGTCTACAGAACCCAAGGGAAAGAAAAAGGCTAGGTGGCGAATGGTAAAACCAATGTTGGGCATTGCTGGAAGAGTTTTATTCAAGGCGAACTGTCAAGGGGTTCCCATTATGACCCAACCGTGTAAGGAACGCAAAATCCGGGAACATAACACCGATATGACGAAAACTAGGGCGACAAGAGTGGAACAAAACACCAGGCATAAGGTCGAGCCTTCCACCCTTTACCAAGTATATAGATGCATTAATTAAATAAGAGATATTGTGATATCCCAACAAAATATCCATGTCCCAACAAGGAACAAGCTCCAATCTTCACCTGCAACTAGCAACGCTATAAGAGGGGCTGAGCAAAGCGGTAACATAGCCAAACAACGGTTTTCTAGGACAAGGTGGGTTAGAGGCTTGGTTCAACAATACGGGAGGCATGATAAGCAAGTGGTAGGTATCGCACCATAGGCATAGCAAAAGAGCGAGCAACTAGCAAGCAAAGATAGAAGTGATTTCAAGGGTATGGTCATCTTGCTTGAGATCCCGCAAGGAAGAAGAATGAGTCCATGAAGAAGACAAATGGACGTAGTCGAACGGGTCCTCACAAACGCGACGTTACTGGAACTAACCCTAAGAAGCAACATCGGAAAGAAGCAACCAACACACGAACATGGTATGATATGCGGTATGCGGTATGTGATGCATATGCATGATTTGCAAAGGAATGATTGAACCTGGCCTCAACTTGGAAATCCAAGAGTGCCACTGGAAAGGTGAGGTGATTTCGGTCGAAATCTATATAAAGATCACCGGAATCGGATGCACGGTTTGGAAATGGCAAGCAAAACAAATATGGCACCGGTCTGCGATAATCAGCAAGTAGCCATCTAAATGCATCAAGATAAATATGCTATAGCACTCAAACATGACAACAAAATACATGGTAGGGATCCACTCAAGAAGCTTAACAAAAGATGAACACTGAGCTACGGCTAATTCACTCAATAACAGGTTCAAACAAGCATGGAAAAAGTGCAAATGATAACAGGTTTCAGACTTAATGAAATAAGCAACAAGTCAGGAATTTATCATCAGGAAGCAATGTTTAGAGCTTGAAAACTACATGCTACAGAATATAACATGGCAAAGCAAGGCATGGCATGAAGCTACTCTAAGCATATAACAAAATTCCCTTAGTGACCTTGAGCCAAAAGGGATCAGAAAATACAATTGCAGGCATGTGAACATAGCAAAAACATAAACAGATTCAGACTTAGTGAAAAACTGGAGCATGCAAAACTGATTAGCAAGTAGGCATGTTTACGAGCTCGATGCACTCACTATAGAGCATGGCATGACAAACTAAGCATACAACCATCAAGAAGACATGGCATAGAGGCTAGACATAGCAAGAACAACAACATAGCATGCACGGATCAATAGCAACAACCTCGGCAAAATCGCTAAACAAGTTAACAATCTGCCAGGAACATTTTATAGTAAAAGTAGAGCTCGATTGACTCAAGCTAGGGTGCTCCATAAATGCAAACAAAGACATGGATGGATAGAGCACCACAATATTAACAAAACATCCTTACTGATCATCCTCAAAAGAGGCACGGATCACTAGAAAACAACATGAACATATGGCATAAAAACAAAAACAGGACAAGGACTTAGTGAAATTCTAAGTCCCTGAAATCAACACCAACGATTACGCTACTTTGCATGCTTGTGCTAGTCACCACAAAGATCACAAAAATACATGGCATACACCCCTGTAAAGATGGCATGGCATTCTATAAAACACATGTAGAGCTCAGGATCATAGCATGCACACATTAATCATGGCAAAAATAACAAAAGTGCATTTGCTGAAACAGATCTGACATATTCATCACATAGCCCTCTTCCAACAGCATTTCGGGCATCAAGATGAGTTCAAATGAAAATGATGCAATGAGATGAAATGATGTACTCATCGAGACGAACATTTTGATATACTACACGCATGAATCGGAGCTACGGATGATGAAGTTATGATGCGATGAAAAATGCACAAAATTACTGAGAATCTAGGGGACTTAGTGAAATTATACCCTCACGAAAAGTCAAAGCGGGATGAGGATATCCGGGACGTGGGGAAGGAACCGTTTGGTTTGAAGGACTGGTGGATCTGGTCCGTCTTCTCCGGATCCGGTGATGGGGTGGACTCCGGCGAGTCTTCGGAAGGCGAGGAGGCCGGCAGGGACCTGCGGGGCGGCGCGGCTCCCGGGCGATCCAGGTGGCGGCGGGACCCGACCCTGGTGCGGTGCGGTGGGGGGATGCCGGCGAGGGCGGCGGCATGGCGGGGCGGCGAAGCAGGAGCGGGTGGCGTCAGCGGTTGGCACGACGAGGCTCGCCGGCGGGAGACGCGGGGCGCGGCAAAGACGGCGAAGACGGCGGAGGGAGGCAGAGGCGCGGGGACGAAGCCTCGGGCAGCGGCGGGCACTGGTTCAGGCCCGGCGGGCCAGATCTGGGCTCGCGGGCCCGACGGCCGCGGGGCGCGGTGGAGGGAGGAGCCGGGGATGCGTGGCTCACGGGGATTGGACGAGGACGGCGGCGCTGCTGACGTGTCACGACGGGATTGGCCGGAGCGACATGGCGGCGGCGGCGGACATGTCTGGCGCAGCGCAGACGCTTCCGATGGCGCGCGGAGGAGGAGGTTAGGGTTTCATTTGCGCGAAAATTTCGAAGGGAGACACATATTTATAGGTAGAGGGAGCTAGGAGAGTCCAAATGAGGTGCGGTTTTCGGCCATGCAATCGTGATTGAACGACCGATATGATGGAGGAGGTTTAGGTGGGTTTTGGGCCACTTTGGAGGGGTGTTGGGCTGCAACACACACACGAGGCCTTTTCGGTCCCTCGGTTAACCGTTGGAGTATCAAACGAAGTCCAAATGGTACGAAACTTGACAGGCGGTCTACCGGTAGTAAACCAAGGCTGCATGGCAAGTCTCGTTCCAATCCGAAAACATTTAACACCCACACACGAAAAGAGGTAGAAAGGGACAGCGGGTGACATAGGAGCGCCGGAATGCAAAACGGACAACGGGAAAAATGCTCGGATGCATGAGATGAACATGTATGCAAATGAAATGCACATGATGACATGATCTGCAATGCATGACACGCAAGCAATGACAAGGCAACAACAGCGAATAACTGGAAGACACCTGGCACATTGGTCTCGGGGCATTACAGCGTGGTCAGACATTCTTAGCCCTTGCCGCAAGTCCTCGAGACGGGGCGACGGGGTCATCTCGATCGTGAGTCTTTGTGAACTTTTCCCCTCTTTTCCTTTGTCCAGAAAATGCCAAACACCGAAAACCTCTTCGGATGTTTTCCCTCTCCGTCTGCAACGTGTAGTACTGCGTTAGAACACCCCTAGCTCTGCTTATTGTCATGTGATGCTTAGTGTTGCATCTGTTTGCTTATATTTACTATTTCTTCCCCCTCTTCTCTCCGGTAGACCCCGAGGCCGATGATGCCCCTGTGATCGACTAGGTCGACAACGACACTTCTTCCTTTTCAGCAGAGCTTCCAGTTAAGCAAACCCCCCTTGAGCATTCCGATATCACCCATTCCCTTCTCTCTTATGCTTGCATTAGAACTATTACTGCTTTTTGTATGATCCTACTCTGTTGCATGGCCTGTTTATTGTAACTTGCTTTTGTTACCTACCTGCTTATCCTAAATTGTTTAGTATAGGCTGGGTAGAGACCCATCAGAGACCCCCACTTTGTCCCGACTGCCCCGCTGGATTATCAGAAGACCCGATCAACGGGATCGAAGACCCAGGCCCCGGCACCGCTCATCACTTTCCCCTTAGTTGCTCGACACTACTGGGTTACTATTGAGTGCCGAGGGTGATACCTTATTAGCACTTCAGATGTTAACCTTGTAGGTTAGTTCATCGGTTATGGTCATCGAGGGTGATTCCTCCTTCTCCACTCCAATAACGACACTGTCGTGCAACTCCTCAAGAGTGGACCTCAAGGGTGATTCCTCCTTCATTCACCTTGACGATAACATCAAGTGGAATTCCATCGAGGGTGATTCCTGAGGGTTCCCTTGGTGTTAGACACACAGTTACTATGGTTACTATGACTTTACACTGAACCATGTTACTAAAGACGGGTCGGCCCTGAGGGGTACCCATGCGAGCTTAGTTGCGAGTGATGTGGAGTCGGGTTGACCTGGAAGGTGCCCGCGAGATACTTACGAGGCGTGGCCGGGCATTCTTAGCCCTTGTCGCAAGTCCTCGAGACAGGGCGACAGGGTCACATCAATCGTGAGTCTTTGTGATACGTCTCCAATGTATCTATAATTTTTTATTGTTCCATGCTATTATATTATCAACCTTGGATGTTTTACATGCATTTATATGCCATTTTACATGATTTTTGGGACTAACCTATTAACCTAGAGCCCAGTGTCAGTTTCTGTTTTTTCCTTGTTTCAGAGTATCGTAGAAAAGGAAAATCAAACGGAGTCCAATTGACCTGAAACTTCACGGAACTTATTTTTGGAACGGAAGCAATCCAGAAGACTTGGGGTGTACATAAGGGAAGCAACGAGGAATGCACGAGGCAGGGGGCGCGCCCTCCACCCTCGTGGGCCCCTCATGTGCCCCCCCTGGCGTATTTCTTCCTCCTATATATATATCCATATACCCTAAAAACTTCGGGGAGCAGAATAGATCGGGAGTTCCGCCGCTAGAAGCCTCCGTAGCAACCAAAAACCAATCTAGACCCGTTCCGGCACCTTGCCGGAGGGGGGAATCCCTCTCCGGTGGTCATCTTCATCATCCCGGTGCTCTCCATGATGAGGAGGGAGTAGTCCACCCTCGGTGCTGAGGGTATGTACCAGTAGCTATGTGTTTGATCTCTCTCTCTCTCTCTCTCGTGTTCTTGAGGTGATACGATCTTGATGTATCGCGAGCTTTGCTATTATAGTTGGATCTTATGATGTTTCTCCCCCTCTACTCTCTTGTAATGGATTGATTTTTCCCTTTGAAGTTATCTTATCGGATTGAATCTTCAAGGATTTGAGAACACTTTATGTATGTCTTGCGTGGGATACCCGTGGTGACAATGGGGTATTCTATTGATCCACTTGATGTATGTTTTGGTGATCAACTTGCAGGTTCCGCCCATGAACCTATGCATAGGGGTTGGCACATGTTTTCGTCTTGACTCTCTGGTAGAAACTTTGGGGCACTCTTTGAAGTACTTTGTGTTGGTTTGAATAGATGAATCTGAGATTGTGTGATGCATATCGTATAATCATACCCACGGATACTTGAGGTGACATTGGAGTATCTAGGTGACATTAGGGTTTTGGTTGATTTGTGTCTTGAGGTGTTATTCTAGTACGAACTCTAGGATAGATTGAACGGAAAGAATAGCTTCATGTTATTTTACTACGGACTCTTGAATAGATCGATCAGAAAGGATAACTTTGAGGTGGTTTCGTACCCTACCATAATCTCTTCATTTGTTCTCCGCTATTAGTGACTTCGGAGTGACTCTTTGTCGCATGTTGAGGGATAGTTATATGATCCAATTATGTTATTATTGTTGAGGGAACTTGCACTAGTGAAAGTATGAACCCTAGGCCTTGTTTCGACGCATTGCAATACCGTTTGTGCTCACTTTTATCATTAGTTACCTTGTTGTTTTTGTATTTTTAGATTACAAAAACCATTATCTACTATCCATATTGCACTTGTATCACCATCTCTTCGCCGAACTAGTGCACCTATACAATTTACCATTGTATTGGGTGTGTTGGGAACACAAGAGAATCTTTGTTATTTGGTTACAGGGTTTCTTAAGAGAGACCATCTTCATCCTACGCCTCCCACGGATTGATAAACCTTAGATCATCCACTTGAGGGAAATTTGCTACTGTCCTACAAACCTCTGCACTTGGAGGCCCAACAATGTCTACAAGGAGAAGGTTGTGTAGTAGACATCACTCTGCTCGTTACTGCATGCTCCTAGTCCACTATGATTTGGATATTTGATCCGAGGGGCCTCTGGCCTGATAGCACTAACCATCACGTGGGCATAGTATGGGAATTTTGCATCGTATACATCAACCGAAGCTTAATAGACGTCATGCGACTGAGCGGTGCGTGTCGGGTTGGACTGCGTAAGCACCTGCCTTTTTAAGGAGGTAGCTAGGTCTGCTCATCGGCCGCCCACACAACGTGCAGGAGTTCCCGGGGTGATGGCCCAAGACCCCTGGGGCATAGGTTTAGTCCAGCATGCTGACCTCCCTATTAAGCATAGGTTGGGTTGTGGCGTATCGTTTGGCTGAGGCCGGGCATGACCTAGTAAATTGTGTCCGGCCGGAGTTAAGCGAGCGTGGTGGGTAAGTTGGTGCACCCCTGCAGGGAAGAAAACATCTATCGATAGCCTGTCCTACACTAACGGACACTTGGAGTTGTATCCCGATCGATACAACTAGAACTTGATGTTGAGGCATGTAATGGAAATGATGGCTCCGGGATTGTTTTCTCGTAGGGAGTCGAGGAAGTGATCTCTGGGCGATGTTACAACATACTTACTAATATTATAATATGCCACTCTTATCTCTTCCGATGTTGCAAGATGCTTGGAGCTGCTTGAAGATGCTAGTCTTCGATAGGCTAGGCTTTCCCCTTCTCTTCTGGCATTGTGCAGTCTAGTCCACAGATACTAGCCGTTTCATTGATACCGATGCATATGTAGTGTAGATCCTTGCTTGCGAGTACTTTGGATGAGTACTCACGGTTGCTTTGCTCCCCCTTTTCCTCTTTTCCTCTCTTCTCGGACGTCGCAACCAGATGGTGGAGCCCAGGAGCCAGATGCCCCCTTCGACGACGATTACTACTACCATGAGGGTGCTTACTACTACGTGGAGGTCGCCGACGACCAAGAGTAGTTAGGAGGCTCCCAGGCAGGAGGCGTTGCCTTTTCGATCATTGCCGCTTTTGTGCTAGCCTTCTTAAGGCAAACTTGTTCAACTTATGTCTGTACTCAGATATTGTTGCTTCCGCTGACTCTTGTGTATTCGAGCTTATGTATTCAAGCCCTCGAGGCCCCTGGCTTGTAATATGAAGCTTGTATTATTTTAATTTGTGTCTACAGTTGTGTTGTGTTATCTTCCCGTGAGTCCTTGATCTTGATCGTACACATTTGCGTGTATGATTAGTGTACGATTGAATCGAGGGCGTCACATTTGATAAAATTGCCTTGGACATTTTTAGAGCTATAAAGATAAAAAGTTTGAATAAAATTCAAACTTGGGGCATTTTTGAACCCAACCAAAACAACTTCAAAAGAGCTAAAATTTGGCAAAGAGGTTTAGACCATGTTGCTAGAATATTGGGGAGAAAATGAACATTAATGGATAGGGCGAGATGGCACTTGGAAAAAGAAAGAAAAGAGAAGGAAGGAGAGGTGGTGATGCATGGATCACACATGGGGCATGCAACAAAATGTCATGCATGGATAGCACAATGCACATGATGATTATGGGAATGCAAAATGGCATAAGAACAATGCAACACCTGATATGACCATGATGCAACATATGATGGCATAGAGAAAATATAACAAGAAATGACAAGACAATGCAATAGGTAAAATAACAAAGCAAACAAAATGAAGCCAATAAGGATAGACCCACATGGAATTAGATCATGAACAAAGTTGGATACATGCCAAAATGGGAAGGTGTTACAAATGGGGTGTTACAGTTTCCTGGTTCAATACATCACCATAATAATACATTCTGAAGTATTCCTAGCAATTTTTAGTACAACTTTTCTTATCCAAAATTCAAAACCAAGTTTTGTACTTAAAAGGGAGTTTAACTAAAAAATAGTGATTTTTGCATCCCAAAGATTATGAAAAATGTATAAAATCTTATATTGGCATATTCAAAATGCACAGAATTCAAAGTAATTGCATTGTATACCTATTATTATGAAAGGTTGTATCATGCATATGTGTCATCAGTACTATGAGTGGATGATCGAATGGGCACCACATATTAGTATCCCGACTAATCCCCACAAGTTTATCCTTCTTCATATGCTTCCTCTACTCCCACCCGAGGGAGACGGAGACTTAGCAGAGTGGGGTGGATGGCGATTACGGCGAATGGCTATGTTGGGGCTGGCGCATGTGTAATGTGTGGCCTGGCCAAAGCGATGGACATAGTAGGCGGTGGTGGCATGCTTGAGCATATGTTTCTTTCTTAGGAAAAGTCTGAAATAAACCTTGAATTCATACTCAAAGTCTGAACCGAACCTCACCTTCTGATCCCTAAAACCGGCACCATGTATTTATTGATCCTGGTCAATGTTCACCTTGGACCTATTTGTTGCGCAGGGAAATGATGATCCCAACCTGGATTACTCACTTCTTTCATTGACTACTTTAGGCCCACGGGTCATCTCCACCTTCTTTCTCTCTCACGTTCTCTTTTTCTTTCTCTTGGACTAGGCCACGCCACATGCATGTCTACTCTCCAGATATTGGCCACGTAATAAGATCACCTTTGATAGAGGCGAGGGTGTCCCAATCTTTCGATGAGATGATAAGTATCGATTTGGTGGAGACGACTTTGACGATCTGACAACAAACGTGCACGATGTTGCGCCTTAGCCATCGCTAAACCAATCTCCCCAGGTTACTGACGATGCTGGAAGCACGATAAGCCTGCATGCAATCGAAGAACAAGCAAGAATATAATAATGCAATCTGAATATTGCGAATATAGATGAAGTATTGATAAATGTGGGGATCCGAAAGCAGCTTTGGTCTGGTCATTGGACACAAACGAAGTACACGAAGTTGCAATGGCTAACTTTTAACTAAACAAATCCCAAGGAAAAAGCTATATAGGAGCAAGGGTGGCGGCCAAGGAGGTGGGAGGACGTCCTGAGACAACCTAAAACTAACCCTAGGTTGTACAAGGCTCATAGACCCAAGTGGAGGTGATGCAACACCTTTGGACTTGTAGTTTGACTCGGATTCTGCTACAATGTCAGATTGTTTCGTTGATAACTCAATGCTCCTGGTGAATTTGAAGGTGAATCCAACTGGGTTGGAAAGAGCACGAAATCTACTTTCCAACAAAAAAAGAATCACCCAATTCGGAGTCTGTATGAAAGAGTACTTGATGTTTTGATTTAGGTATGTTTGTGCAGTCCGAATTTGAATCTAGAATGTGAGAGACTTGGACTCTATCTTCTCTTGGCCCAAAAGTGACGTGAGGGGACTTTTTGAACAACACCTAAACTTCTCTTTTTCCCTTATCTTCATATGTGGACTGTACAAATGTCCCATACACCTGCAATTAGACATGACACAAAATTCTGTGAAGTATTTTTGTCCTGGATGCCATAAATAAATTGTTGCATAGTTTGTATTAGAAATCACCTCACAAATATACATGTATGCAATATTTTTGGTCGTATCCAAGGTAGTCATGTCCTCATCATCCTCCCCTTATTGAAAACAAATTCGTCCTCGGCATTGCTTAATCTGAAATGCTGCTAACAAAAGAGACAAGGTGTACATGTTGTATATGTATATGTCATCCATTTTTACTTCCCTTGGTTTTTGCACATATGACACATGTATACATGAGTAAACTCCATAGTTCATAAAATCTAAAGCCAAAATATTATCACAAGAAGTAGAAGGCGTGAAAATATTGCAACTCAGTTTGCACATATAAGTGAAGCTCTTATTCATTTCAAAAGGTTGACAATGTTCATCATTAAACCATCCTAACATTGGTGAATAAACCTTACTTGCATCAAATTTACATGCTAGAACATGCTTAAATAAGCAAACATGCAATAAGTTATTGGCCACAGAATCATCACCAAGATTGGAGGTCAAATCAAAATGATTAAACATTGCTTCTTTTGCATCAACGGTTAATTCAATGGGTGCACTCAAAATTGTTGATATTTTAGTTGTTTGATCACATGACGCATTCATGACAGTAACACAATTTTCTAAAATAGGTGGTGTGCCCAAATCAATAGGTAACTCAACACATGGTGTATTCAAGTTAACTAGGCATGCATCATTCTCATGTGAACGTGGAAAATCTGTACCTTTGTCATTACCTCTTATGATCAACTCAGATGATGTAGGCACTCTCGATGGTGATGTGTCACATGGTGGAGATGATGTGGTCCTCGCAACAACGGCTGTGGTTGTCATAGTATGCCTAGTAGTTGAAGAAACATCTGTATAAAGACTTGGAATGTGCACCGTGTGCTTGTTCTCCTTGTGGGCAACACGTCGTTTTATTTCCTGTTCAGCTTTGCAAGCAAGACGAAACAAATGGTCCATAGGATAACACTCTTCATGAGTTAGTATCTCTTGAATATCACGGTTTAATCCTCCCCAAAATCTATCCATAAAATCTTCTTCACTTTCTTCTAAAAATGAGTGCAACAATGTAGTTTGTAAATCATCATAATATTTTGTTACTGTGTCAGTGCCTTGTTTTAAATGTTGCAACTTTTTA
This sequence comes from Triticum dicoccoides, assembly GCF_002162155.2. Classification (NCBI taxonomy): domain Eukaryota; kingdom Viridiplantae; phylum Streptophyta; class Magnoliopsida; order Poales; family Poaceae; genus Triticum; species Triticum dicoccoides. Next base: position 300,995,751 of record NC_041390.1, on the reverse strand, counting down.
ATCATGCCACGAGTATAATAAACATCAACGAATCTATCTCTCATGACAAGTTTTAAATCGTTCCAAGTAGTAGGTATAAAATCAAGGTTTAACCGACAATATTCACTCCACCAAACTAAACCAAAGCTACTGAAATTACTATCCGCAACTTAAAATTTTCCACGCTCATCAAAATCATGGGAAGAAAATATAGAATTTATTCCGTACTCCCCACATAGATTAGGCCTAAAACGACCAATAAATGGTGGCATGGAAACATTAACCTGATTATGTGCATTCTGATGTTGTTCCTCCTCTTGTGTCGGTTGTTGTATTTTCTTAGGTGGTGGCAAATCTCCCACGATCGATGAAGCCCAAGAACTAATAACTCCGGAACCTGCCATAGTTAGTAGAAAACAAGAAACAAAATCCGAGAATAATGTTCCTATGAACTACTAGGATGTGGTGATAAACGCTCACAGTATAGCAAATATCAATATCTTACAAGTTCTTACCATGCAGCAGGTGACAGGCAACCAGTGGTGTCAAATAACTCCGAAGATTGAGTAAAGCGATTGCCAAGGGAACGTACGTATACACGATGTAGAAATATGTGGAGCATGGAAGGCTTAAATATTTGGTAGCAAAAGATTATCAATTCAGAGATGCAATGTTGAATAAACACTCAACGATGATATTGTGCTGGTACTAGGCTAGACCAAACTAGAGACGCGAGCCTAGAATACTAATGAGGTCACAGCGTACCACAACTAGCATCAATAAAGGATATGAAGTAGCTCTGGACAGTAAGATAAAAGTGAATACCACAATAGTAGTAAAGATAATGATGTGAAATAATTGCCAAGCAAGATATACCAACAACTTTCTCTCCAACTTTCCTCTGGAAAAGTTTTTGCCAATTTTTTGATAATTTTTCTCAAGAATGGCACGGACTCAAGCTTTCAGACTCAAAAAGAATCACTCAATTCCGAGTTGATATGGGGAGTCAAAAAATTCTGAAGCTGGCTTGAAAAACTGGAACAAGCTGTGGTCGCAAACTTCAGAGGGAAAAAAGACCTATTTAGAAGTCGATGTTTAGGTGTCAAATATTGAACTAGCTTTTGCAACTATTTAGATGCGGCTTGTCTGTGGCTTTAATTTGAGTACTCACGTAGCCAAATGGACTTTGTATGAGGAAGATATGCCTGTTTTACTGAACAGTGCACAAAACAGGTTCCAATCTGAATTCAGCTACGAGATTGACTCTAGACAGATCTGAATTTTGTTTTTTTTCTTCTCTCTTTTTTCCTCACACTTTTTTCTTTTTCTTTCTCTCCCTTTTTTCTCTGACTTTTTTTTTACCTTTTTCTCTTTTTTTCTCTGTCTTTTTTGTTCTCCCTCCCTCTTTAAAAAAAACTAGATAAGATACAGATTGGATCAAGCGAAGATGTGTACGACCTCAACTATGATTATGACAATGAATGGTGGGTAGAATGTGGTGGAAATTGATGGATGAGATGGTGGATAGTGGAAGGAATAATGATGCAGCGGCGGCGTGACTAATGTGAACAGAACTCGAAACTCTAAATGAACTAGACACTAAGACTGGCAACTCGACACGAAGATGCAACCGATAATTCAATAATGCAAAAAATAAAAAATAAAATTGCAAAGGCTCAGACTAGCTTGGACAAAGGATGAATAGATCTAACTTTATTTGTGGCATTTTCTTGGACAATAGGTAAGAAAAATTAAATCTAATCTAGGGAAAACAGAAAACTCTCATCGAGCAACCTGGCTCTGATACCACTTGATAGAGGCGAGGGTGTCCTGATCTTTCGATGAGATGATAACTATCAATTTTGATGAGGACATCAATACCATTGTTATACCCACAGCCCCTGCTGCTATACATACTGGACCAATTACTAGAGCTCGCGCACGCCAATTGAATTATCAGGTACTTTCGTTTCTTGGTAACGATTCTAATGTTCATGAGAATATGATGCTGCCTAAATTGGATACATTTGTTTTGCTTACAAATGAAGGGCCTAGCTTGGACAAGAAAGATGAACCTTGAAGCAAGTTCAAGCATGGAGAGGATGGCATGCGCAAGGGGAACAAGAACGAAGTTACAAGTGATGATTCCAGGACTCTAAAGCCACCATAATGAGTGCATGAAGCATGGGACGAAATATACAAGATGCCACTTCATAAATTTCGTCCAGAGGCTATTTTAGGTGCTGCGTCACCATATTATTGGGCCAGACCCATGTATTTTTGAAGTACTTAAGTATAGGCTATTTTTAGAGTCCGTATGTGTGGGGAAACCAGAGTTAGGGTTGGTTTCGGACCCCTCCACCAAGGGCAACGAAATTCCCCCTCTCTCCTCCATATATACAGCCCTTAGGGCATCGTTTAGACTGCGAGTTTTGTTTAGATTAAAAGTTTGCCATAGCTGCAACTTCGTGTACTTCGTTTGTGTCCAACGACGAGACCAAGACGTCATAGAACCCCACCTTGATCAATAAAGCTTTCATCTTATATTCGCAATATCCAGATTGCAATCTCAGTTTCTTGCTTGTTCTTCGTTTGCTCGCAGGAAACAGACCCTCGTGGTCAGGTTGATCGTGCTCCGGCGTGGTCAATAACCCTCGGAAGTTGGTTTAGCGATTGCTAAGGCGCGACGTCTCGCACGTTCGTAGTCGGATCGTCAAGGTCGACTCCCACAGAAAACGATAGTCACCATCTCATCGAAACATCGGGACACCTTCGCCTCTATCAGATTTGGTGGAGATGACTTTGACGATCCGACTAAAAACATGCACGATGTTGCGCCTTAGCAATCACTAAACCAATCTCCCAAGGTTACTAATGATGCTAGAAGCACGATCAACCTGGCCACGAAGGTCTATTCCTGCATGCAATCGAAGAACAAGCAAGGATATGATAATGCAATCTGAATATTGCGAATATAGATGAAGTATTGATAAATGTGGGGATTCGAAAGTAGCCTTGGTCTGGTCGTTGGACACAAACGAAGTACGCGAAGTTGCAATGGCTAACTTTTAACTAAACAAATCCCAAGGAAAAATCTACTAGATGAATCTACTTATATAGGAGTAAGGGGTGGCGGCCAAGGAGGTGGGAGGATGTCCCGAGGCAGCCTAAAACTAACCCTAGGTCATACAAGGCTCATGGATCCAAGTGGAGGTGATGCAACACCTTTGGACTTGTAGTTTGACTCGGATTCTGCTGCAGCGTCAGATTGTTTCATCGATAACTCAACGTTCTGGATGAATTTGAAGGTGAATTCAACTGGGTTGGAAAGAGCATGAAATCTACTTTCCAGCAAAAAAAAGAATCACCCAATTCGGAGTCCATGTGAAAGAGTACTTGACGTTTTGAGTCAGGTATGTTTGTGTTGGGGAACGTAGCAAAAATTCAAAATTTTCCTACGTGTCACCAAGATCTATCTATGGAGAGACCAGCAACGAGTAGAAGGAGAGTGCGTCTACATGCCCTTGTAGATCGCTAAGCGGAAACGTTCAAGTGAACGGGGTTGATGGAGTCGTTCTCGTGGTGATTCAAATCACCGATGATCAAGTGTCGAACGGACGGCACCTCCGCGTTCAACACACGTACAGCCCGGTGACGTCTCCCACGCCTTGATCCAGCAAGGAGAGAGGGAGAGGTTGAGGAAGAATCCATCCAACAGCAGCACAACGGCGTGGTGGTGATGGAGGAGCGTGGCAATCCAGCAGGGCTTCGCCAAGCACCATGGGAGAGGAGGAGTAGGGAGAGAGGTAGGGCTGCACCAAGAGGGATAGAACTCATGTGTATGGCAGCCCCAAACCTCATATATATATAGGGGGAAGGGGGGGCTGCGCCCCCTTTAGGATTTCCCACCCCCAAGGGGTGCGGCCAGCCCTAGATGGCAAAGGGGAGGCGGCCAAGGGGGGAGAGGAGAGGGAGGCGCACCAATATGGGCCTTAAGGCCCATCTGGACTAGGGTTTGCCCCCTCCCACTATCCCTTGCGCCTTGCACCCTTGTGGGGGGCGCACCGGCCCTCCTAGGGGCTGGTACCCTCCCACACTTGGCCCGCGCAACCTTCTGGGGCAGGTGGCCCCACTTGGTGGACCCCCGGGACCCTCCCGGTGGTCCCGGTACATTACCGATATCGCCCGAAACTTTTCCGGTGACCAAAACAGGACTTCCCATATATAAATCTTTACCTCCGGACCATTCCGAAACTCCTCGTGACGTCCGGGATCTCATCCGGGACTCCGAACAACATTCGGTAACCACATACAAACTTCCTTTATAACCCTAGCGTCATCGAACCTTAAGTGTGTAGACCCTACGGGTTCGGGAGACATGCAGACATGACCGAGACGTTCTCCGGTCAATAACCAACAGCGGGATCTGGATACCCATGATGGCTCCCACATGTTCCACGATGATCTCATCGGATGAACCACGATGTCAAGGACTTAATCAATCCCGTATTCAATTCCCTTTGTCTAGCGGTATTGTACTTGCCCGAGATTCGATCGTCGGTATACCGATACCTTGTTCAATCTCGTTACCGGCAAGTCTCTTTACTCGTTCCGTAACACATCATCCCGTGATCAACCCCTTGGTCACATTGTGCACATTATGATGATGTCCTACCGAGTGGGCCCAGAGATACCTCTCCGTTTACACAGAGTGACAAATCCCAGTCTCGATCCGCATAAAACAATAGATACTTTCGGAGATACCTGTAGTGCACCTTTATAGTCACCCAGTTACGTTGTGACGTTTGATACACCCAAAGCACTCCTACGGTATCCAGGAGTTACACGCTCTCATGGTCAAAGGAAGAGATACTTGACATTGGCAAAGCTCTAGCAAACGAACTACACGATCTTTGTGCTATGCTTAGGATTGGGTCTTGTCCATCACATCATTCTCCTAATGATGTGATCCCGTTATCAATGACATCCAATGTCCATAGCCAGGAAACCATGACTATCTGTTGATCACAACGAGCTAGTCAACTAGAGGCTCACTAGGGACATATTGTGGTCTATGTATTCACACGTGTATTACGATTTCCGGATAATATAGTTATAGCATGAATAAAAGACAATTATCATGAACAAGGAAATATAATAATAATACTTTTATTATTGCCTCTAGGGCATATTTCCAACAGTCTCCCACTTGCACTAGAGTCAATAATCTAGTTCACATCGCCATGTGATTAACACTCACAGGTCACATCGCCATGTGACTAATACCCAAGAGTTTACTAGAGTCAGTAGTCTAGTTCACATCACTATGTGATTAACACTCAATGAGTTTTATGTTTGATCATGTTGCTTGTGAGAGAGGTTTTAGTCAACAGGTCTGAACCTTTCAGATCCATGTGTGCTTTACAAATCTCTATGTCATCTCCTAGATGCAGCTACCACGCTCTATTTGGAGCTATTCCAAACAACTGTTCTACTTGGAGCTATTCTAAATTATTGCTCCATTATATGTATCCGGTCTCTCTACTCAGAGCTATCCGGATAGGTGTCAAGCTTGCATCGTCGTAACCTTTACGACGAACTCTTTTACCACCTCCATAATCGAGAAAATTCCTTAGTCCACTAGTTACTAAGGATAACTTTGACCGCTGTCCTGTGAGCCATTCTTGGATCACTCTTGTACCCCTTGACTGACTCATGGCAAGGCACACTTCAGGTGCGGTACACAGCATAGCATACTGAAGAGCCTACGTCTTAAGCATAGGGGACGACCTTCGTCCTTTCTCTCTATTCTGCCGTGGTCGAGCTTTAAGTCTTAACTTCGTACCTTACAACTCAGGCAAGAACTCCTTCTTTGACTGGTCCATCTTGAACACCTTCAAGATCATGTCAAGGTATGTGCTCATTTGAAAGTATTATTAAGCATTTTGATCTATCCTTATAGATCTTGATGCTCAATGTTCAAGTAGCTTAATCCAGGCTTTCCATTGAAAAAAACCTTTCAAATAACCCTATATGCTTTCTAGAAATTCTACATCATTTCTGATCATCAATATGTCAACAACATATACTCATCAGAAATTCTATAGTGCTCCCACTCACTTCTTTGGAAATACAAGTTTCTCATAAACTTTGTACAAACCCAAAATCTTTGATCATCATCAAAGCATACATTCCAACTCCGAGATGCTCACTCCAGTCCTTAGAAGGATCGCTGGAGCTAGCATACCTTTTAGCATCCTTAGGATCGACAAAAACTTTCTGATTGTATTACATACAACCTTTCCTTACGAAAACTGGTAAGGAAACTCGTTTTGATATCCATCTGCCAGATTTCATAAATGCAGCTAATGCTAACATGAATCCGACGGACTTAAGCATCGCTACGTATGAGAAAATCTCATCGTAGTCAACTCCTTGAACTTGTGAAAAACTCTTCGCCACAAGTCGAGCTTCATAGATGGTGACATTACCATCCACGTCCGTCTTCTTCTTAAAGATCCATTTATCTCAATGGCTTGCCGATCATCGGGCAAGTCCACCAAAGTCCATGCTTTGTTCTGATACATGAATCCTATCTCGGATTTCATGGCTTCTAACCATTCGTCGGAATTTGGGCCCACCGTCGCTTCTCCATAGCTCGTAGGCTCATTGTTGTCTAGCAACATGACTTCCAAGACAGGATTACGTACCACTCTGAAGTAGTACGCATCCTTGTCATCCTACGAGGTTTGGTAGTGACTTGATCCGAAGTTTCATGATCACTATCATAAGCTTCCACTTCAATTGGTGTAGGTGCCACAGGAACAACTCCTTGTGCCCTGTCACACACTAGTTGAAGAGACGGTTCAATAACCTCATCAAGTCTCCACCATCCTCCCACTCAACTCTTTCGAGAGAAACCTTTCCTCGAGAAAGGACCCGATTCTAGAAACAATTCATATTGCTTTCGGATCTGAATTAGGAGGTATACCCAACTATTTTGGGTGTCCTATGAAGATGTATTTTATCCGCTTTGGGTTCGAGCTTATCAACCTGAAATTTTTTCATATAAGCATCGCAGCCCCAAACTTTTAAGAAACGACAACTTAGGTTTCTCTTAACCATAATTCATACGGTGTCATCTCATCGGAATTACGTGGTGCCCTATTTAAAGTGAATGTGGTTGTCTCTAATGCCTATCCCATGAACGATAGTGGTAATTCGATAAGAGACATCATGGTACGCACCATATCCAATAGGGTGCAACTATGATGTTCGGACACACCATCACATTATGGTGTTCCAGGCGGTATTAATTGCGAAACAATTTCCACAATGTCTTAATTGTGTGCCAAAACTCGTAACTCAGATATTCATCTCTATGATCATATCATAGACATTTTATCCTCTTGTCACAATGATCTGCTACTTCACTCTGAAATTACTTGAACCATTCAATAATTCAGACTTGTGTTTCATCAAGTAAATATTCTCAACATCTACTCGAATCATCTGTGAAGTAAGAACATAACGATATTCACTGCATACCTCAGCACTCATTGGACTGGACACATCAAAATGTGTTACTTCCAACAAGTTGCTATCTTGTTCCATCTTATTGAAAACGAGGCTTTTCAGTCATCTTGCCCATGTGCTATGATTTGCATATCTCAAGTGGTTCAAAATCAAGTGAGTCCAAATGATCCATCTATATGGAGTTTCTTCATGCATAAACACCAATGGACATGGTTTGCATGTCTCAAACTTTTCAAAAACGAGTGAGTCCAAAGATCCATCAACATGGAGCTTCTTCATGCGTTTTACACCAATATGACTTACATGGCAGTGCCACAAGTAAGTGGTACTATCATTACTATCTTATATCTTTTGGCATGAAAATGTGTATCACTACGATCGAGATTCAATAAACCATTTATTTAGGTGCAAGACCATCGAAGGTATTATTCAAATAAATAGAGTAACCATTATTCTCCTTAAATGAATAACCGTATTGCGATAGACATAATCCAATCATGTCTATGCTCAACGCAAACACCAATCTCGGTGGTAGAGGGAGCGTGCGATGCTTGATCACATCAACCTTGGAAACACTTCCAACACATATCGTCAGCTCACCTTTAGCTAGTCTCCGTTTCATTCCGTAGCTTTTATTTCGAGTTACTAACACTTAGCAACCGAACCGGTATCTAATACCCTGGTGCTACTAGGAGTACTAGTAAAGTACACATTAACATAATGTATATCCAATATACTTCTATCGACCTTGCCAGCCTTCTCATCTACCAAGTATCTAGGGTAATGCTGCTCCAGTGGTTGTTCCCCTTATTACAGAAGCACTTAGTCTCGGGTTTGGGTTCAACCTTGGGTTTCTTCACTAGAGCAGCAGCTGAATTGCCGTTTCATGAAGTATCCCTTTGTTCCCTTGCCCTTCTTGAAACTAGTGGTTTCACCAACCATCAACAATTGATGCTCCTTCTTGATTTCTACTTTCGCGGTGTCAAACATCATGAATATTTCAAGGATCATCATATCTATCCCTGATATGTTATAGTTAATCACGAAGCTCTAGCATCTTGGTGGCAATGACTTTGGGGAAACATCACTATCTCATCTGGAGGATCAACTCCCACTCGATTCAAGTGATTGTTGTGCTCAGACAATCTGAGCACAAGCTCAACGATTGAGCTTTTCTCCCTTAGTTTGCAGGCTAAGAAAATCGTCGGAGGTCTTATACCTCTTGACGTGGGCACGAGCCTGAAATCCCAATTTCAGCCCTCGAAACATCTCATATGTTCCGCGACGTTTCGAAAACGTCTTTGGTGCCTCTACTTAAACCATTTAATTGAACTATCATGTAGTTATCAAAACGTGTATGTCCGATGTTCGCAACATCGACAAACGACGTTGGGGTTCAGCACACTGAGCGGTGCATTAAGGACATAAGCTTTCTACTGATCGCATAATCGCTACTATCAACTTTCAACTATATTTTCTCTAGGAACATATCTAAACAGTGGAACTAAAGCGCGAGCTTACGACATAATTTGCAAAAGGTCTTTTGACTATGTTCAGGATAATTAAGTTCATCTTATGAACTCCCACTTAGATAGACATCCCTCTGGTCATCTAAGTGATCACATGATCCGAGTCAACTAGGCCGTGTCCGATCATCACGTGAGACGGACTTGTCATCATCGGTGAACATCTTCATGTTGATCGTATCTACCATACGGCTCATGCTCGACCTTTCGGTCTCCGTGTTCCGAGGCCATGTCTGCACATGCTAGGCTCGTCAAGTTAACCCTAAGTGTTTTCGCTGTGTAAAACTGTCTTACACCCGTTGTATGTGAACGTAAGAATCCATCACACCCGATCATCACGTGGTGCTTAGAAGCGACGAACTGTAGCAACGGTGCACAGTTAGGGGAGAACACTTCTTGAAATTTTGTAAGGGATCATCTTATTTACTACCGTCGTCCTAAGCAAACAAGATGCATAAACATAATAAACATCACATGCAATCAAATAGTGACATGATATGGCCAATATCATTTTGCTCCTTTTGATCTTCATCTTCGGGGCTCCATGATCATCATCGTCACCGGCACGACACCATGATCTCCATCATCATGATCTCCATCATCGTGTCTTCATGAAGTTGTCACGCCAACGACTACTTCTACTTCTATGACTAACGCGTTTAGCAATAAAGTAAAGTAGTTTACATGGCGTTCTTCAATGACACGCAGGTCATACAATAAATAAAGACAACTCCTATGGCTCCTGCCGGTTGTCATACTCATCGACATGCAAGTCGTGAATCCTATTACAAGAACATGATCAATCTCATACATCACATATCATTCATCACATTCTTCTTGGCCATATCACATCACATAGCATACCCTGCAAAAACAAGTTAGACATCCTCTAATTGTTGTTTGCATGTTTTACGTGGCTGCTATGGGTTTCTAGCAAGAACGTTTCTTACCTACGCAAAACCACAACGTGATATGCCAATTGCTATTTACCCTTCATAAGGACCCTTTTCATCGAATCCGTTCCGACTAAAGTGGGAGAGACTGGCACCCGCTAGCCACCTTATGCACCAAGTGCATGTCAATCGGTGGAACCTGTCTCACGTAAGAGTACGTGTAAGGTCGGTCCGGGCCGCTTCATCCCACAATACCGTCGAAACAAGATTGGACTAGTAACGGTAAGCATATTGAACAAAATCAACGCCCACAACTACTTTGTGTTCTACTCGTGCAAAGAATCTACGCAATAGACCTAGCTCATGATGCCACTGTTGGGGAACTTAGCAGAAATTCAAAATTTTCCTACGTGTCACCAAGATCTATCTATGGAGAGACCAGCAACGAGTAGAAGGAGAGTGCATCTACATACCCTTGTAGATCGCTAAGAGGAAACGTTCAAGTGAACGGGGTTGATGGAGTCGTTCTCGTCGTGATTCAAATCACCGATGATCAAGTGCCGAACGGACGGCACCTCCGCGTTCAACACACGTACAGCCCGGTGACGTCTCCCACGCCTTGATCCAGCAAGGAGAGAGGGAGAGGTTGAGGAAGACTCCATCCAACAGCAGCACAACGGCGTGGTGGTGATGGAGGAGCGTGGCAATCCAGCAGGGCTTCGCCAAGCACCATGGGAGAGGAGGAGTAGGGAGAGAGGTAGGGCTGCACCAAGAGGGATAGAACTCATGTGTATGGCAGCCCCAAACCTCATCTATATATAGGGGGAAGGGGGGGCTGCGCCCCCTTTAGGGTTTCCCACCCCCAAGGGGTGCGGCCAGCCCTAGATGGCAAAGGGGAGGCGGCCAAGGGGGGAGAGGAGAGGGAGGCGCACCAATATGGGCCTTAAGGCCCATCTGGACTAGGGTTTGCCCCCTCCCACTCTCCCTTGCGCCTTGCACCCTTGTGGGGGGCGCACCAGCCCTCCTAGGGGCTGGTCCCCTCCCACACTTGGCCCACGCAACCTTCTGGGGCAGGTGGCCCCACTTGGTGGACCCCCGGGACCCTCCCGGTGGTCCCGGTACATTACCGATATCGCCCGAAACTTTTCCGTTGACCAAAACAGGACTTCCCATATATAAATCTTTACCTCTGGACCATTCCGGAACTCCTCGTGACGTCCGGGATCTCATCCGGGACTCCGAACAACATTCGGTAACCACATACAAACTTCCTTTATAACCCTAGCGTCATCGAACCTTAAGTGTGTAGACCCTACGGGTTCGGGAGACATGCAGACATGACCGAGACGTTCTCCGGTCAATAACCAACAGCGGGATCTGGATACCCATGATGGCTCCCACATGTTCCACGATGATCTCATCGGATGAACCACGATGTCAAGGACTTAATCAATCCCGTATTCAATTCCCTTTGTCTAGCGGTATTGTACTTGCCCGAGATTCGATCGTCGGTATACCGATACCTTGTTCAATCTCGTTACCGGCAAGTCTCTTTACTCGTTCCGTAACACATCATCCCGTGATCAACCCCTTGGTCACATTGTGCACATTATGATGATGTCCTACCGAGTGGGCCCAGAGATACCTCTCCGTTTACACGGAGTGACAAATCCCAGTCTCGATCCGCATAAAACAATAGATACTTTCGGAGATACCTGTAGTGCACCTTTATAGTCACCCACTTACGTTGTGATGTTTGATACACCCAAAGCACTCCTACGGTATCCAGGAGTTACACGCTCTCATGGTCGAAGGAAGAGATACTTGACATTGGCAAAGCTCTAGCAAATGAACTACACGATCTTTTGTGCTAGTCTTAGGATTGGGTCTTGTCCATCACATCGTTCTCCTAATGATGTGATCCCGTTATCAACGACATCCAATGTCCATAGCCAGGAAACCATGACTATCTGTTGATCACAACGAGCTAGTCAACTGGAGGCTCACTAGGGACATATTGTGGTCTATGTATTCACACGTGTATTACGATTTCCGGATAATACAGTTATAGCATGAATAAAAGACTATTATCATGAACAAAGAAATATAATAATAACACTTTTATTATTGCCTCTAGGGCATATTTCCAACAGTCTCCCACTTGCACTAGAGTCAATAATCTAGTTCACATCACCATGTGATTAACACTGACAGGTCACATCACCATGTGACCAACATCCAAAGAGTTTACTAGTGTCACTAAACTAGTTCACATCATCATGTGATCAAGACTCAATGAGATCTGGGGTTTGGTCATGTTCTGCTTGTGAGAGAGGTTTTAGTCAACGAGTCTGAACCTTTCAGATCCGTGTGTGCTTTACAAATCTCTATGTCATCTCCTAGATGTAGCTCCCACGTTCTATTTGGAGCTATTCCAAATAATTGTTCTACTTGGAGCTATTCTAAATTATTGCTCCATTATATGTATCCGGTCTCTCTATTCAGAGCTATCCGGATAGGTGTCAAGCTTGCATCGACATAACCCTTTACGACGAACTCTTTTACCACCTCCATAATCGAGAAAATTCCTTAGTCCACTAGTTACTAAGGATAACTTTGACCGCTGTCCTGTGAGCCATTCTTGGATCACTCTTGTACCCCTTGACTGACTCATGGCAAGGCACACTTCAGGTGCGGTACACAGCATAGCATACTGAAGAGCCTACGTCTTAAGCATAGGGGACGACCTTCGTCCTTTCTCTCTATTCTGCCGTGGTCGAGCTTTAAGTCTTAACTTCGTACCTTACAACTCAGGCAAGAACTCCTTCTTTGACTGGTCCATCTTGAACACCTTCAAGATCATGTCAAGGTATGTGCTCATTTGAAAGTATTATTAAGCATTTTGATCTATCCTTATAGATCTTGATGCTTAATGTTCAAGTAGCTTAATCCAGGCTTTCCAGAAATTCTACGTCATTTCTGATCAACAATATGTCAACAACATATACTCATCAGAAATTCTATAGTGCTCCCACTCACTTCTTTGGAAATACAAGTTTCTCATAAACTTTGTATAAATCCAAAATCTTTGATCATCTCATCAAAGCGTACATTCCAACTCCGAGATGCTTACTCCAGTCCTTAAAAGGATCGCTGGAGCTAGCATACCTTTTAGCATCCTTAGGATCGATAAAACTTTTCTGATTGTATTGCATACAACCTTTCCTTACGAAAACTAGTAAGGAAACTTGTCTTGACATCCATCTGCCAGATTTCATAAATGCAGCTAATGCTAACATGATTCCGACGGACTTTAAGCATCGCTACGAGTGAGAAAATCTCATCGTAGTCAACTCCTTGAACTTGTCGGAAAACACTTCGCCACAAGTCGAGCTTCATAGATGGTGACATTACCATCCACGTCCGTCTTCTTCTTAAAAGATCCATTTATCTCAATGGATTGCCGATCATCGGGCAAGTCCATCAAAGTCCATGCTTTGTTCTGATATATGGATACTATCTCGGATTTCATGGCTTCTAACCATTTGTCGGAATTCGGGCCCACCATCGCTTCTCCATAGCTCGTAGGTTCATTGTTGTCTAGCAACATGACCTTCAAGATAGGATCACTTTACCACTCCGAAGTAGTACGTGTCCTTGTCGTCCTACGAGGTTTGGTAGTGACTTGATCCGAAGTTTCATGATCAATATCATAAGCTTCCACTTCAATTGGTGTAGGTGCCACAGGAACAACTTCCTGTGCCCTGCCACACACTAGTTGAAGAGACGGTTCAATAACCTCATCAAGTCTCCACCATCCTCCCACTCAACTCTTTCGAGAGAAACCTTTCCTCGAGAAAGGACCCGATTCAAGAAACAATCCATATTGCTTTCGGATCTGAATTAGGAGGTATACCCAACTGTTTTGGGTGTCCTATGAAGATGCATTTTATCCGCTTTGGGTTCGAGCTTAATCCTGAAACTTTTTCACATAAGCGTCGCAGCCCCAAACCTTTAAGAAACGACAACTTAGGTTTCTCTAAACCATAATTCATACGGTGTCATCTCATCGGAATTACGTGGTGCCCTATTTAAAGTGAATGTGGTTGTCTCTAATGCCTAACCCATGAACGATATTGGTAATTCGATAAGAGACATCATGGTACGCACCATATCCAATAGGGTGCAACTATGATGTTCGGACACACCATCACATTATGGTGTTCCAGGCGGTATTAATTGCGAAACAATTTCCACAATGTCTTAATTGTGTGCCAAAAACTCGTAACTCAGATATTCATCTCTATGATCATATCATAGACATTTTATCCTCTTGTCACAATGATCTGCTACTTCACTCTGAAATTACTTGAACCATTCAATAATTCAGACTTGTGTTTCATCAAGTAAATATTCTCAACATCTACTCGAATCATCTGTGAAGTAAGAACATAACGATATTCACTGCATGCCTCAGCACTCATTGGACTGCACACATCAAAATGTGTTACTTCCAACAAGTTGCTATCTTGTTCCATCTTATTGAAACCGAGGCTTTTCAGTCATCTTGCCTATGTGGTATGATTTGCATATCTCAAGTGATTCAAAATCAAGTGAGTCCGAACGGTCCATTTGCATGGAGCTTCTTCATGCATATATACCAATAGACATGGTTCGCATGTCTCAAACTTTTCAAAAATGAGTGAGTCCAAAGATCCATCAACATGGAGCTTCTTCATGTGTTTTATACCATTATGACTTACATGGCAGTGCCACAAGTAAGTGGTACTATCATTACTATCTTATATCTTTTGGCATGAAAATGTGTATCACTACGATCGAGATTCAATAAACCATTTATTTAGGTGCAAGACCATCGAAGGTATTATTCAAATAAATAGAGTAACCATTATTCTCCTTAAATGAATAACCGTATTGCGATAGACATAATCCAATCATGTCTATGCTCAACGCAAACACCAATCTCGGTGGTAGAGGGAGCGTGCGATGCTTGATCACATCAACCTTGGAAACACTTCCAACACATATCGTCAGCTCACCTTTAGCTAGTCTCCTTTTATTTCGTAGCTTTTTTTTATTTCGAGTTACTAACACTTAGCAACTGAACCGGTATCTTAATACCCTGGTGCTACTAGGAGTACTAGTAAAGTACACATTAACATAATGTACATCCAATATACTTCTATCGACCTTGCCAGCCTTCTCATCCACCAAGTATCTAGGGTAATCTTGCTCCAGTGGTTGTTCCCCTTATTACAGAAGCACTTAGTCTCGGGTTTGGGTTTAACCTCGGGTTTCTTCATTAGAGCAGCAGCTGATTTGCCGTTTCATGAAGTATCCCTTCTTGCCCTTGCCCTTCTTGAAACTAGTGGTTTTACTAACCATCAACGATTGATGCTCCCTTTTGATTTCTACTTTCGCGGAGTCAAACATCACGAATATCTCAAGGATCATCATATATGTCCTTGATATATTATAGTTCATCACGAAGCTCTAGCAGCTTGGTGGTAATGACTTCGAAGGAACTATCACTATTTCATCTGGAAGATCAACTCCCACTTGATTCAAGTGATTGTTGCACTCAGACAATCTGAGCACAAGCTCAACAATTGAGCTTCTCTCCTTAGTTTGCAGGCTAAGAAAATCGTCGGAGGTCTTATACCTCTTGACGTGGGCACGAGCCTGAAATCCCAATTTCAGCCCTCGAAACATCTCATATGTTCCGTGACGTTTCGAAAACGTCTTTGGTGCCTCTACTTAAACCATTTAACTGAACTATCACGTAGTTATCAAAACGTGTATGTTCGATGTTCGAAACATCCACAAACGATGTTTGGGGTTCAACACACTAAGCGGTGCATTAAGGACATAAGCTTTCTACTGATCGCATAATCGCTACTGTCAACTTTCAACTATATTTTCTCTAGGAACATATCTAAAACAATAGAACTAAAGCGCGAGCTACGACATAATTTGCAAAAAGGTCTTTTGACTATGTTCAAGATAATTAAGTTCATCTTATGAACTCCCACTCAGATAGACATCCCTCTGGTCATCTAAGTGATTACATGATCCGAGTCAGCTAGGCCGTGTCCGATCATCACGTGAGACGGACTAGTCATCATCGGTGAACATCTTCATGTTGATCGTATCTGCTATACGACTCATGCTCGACCTTTCAGTCTCCGTGTTCCGAGGCCATGTCTGTACATGCTAGGCTCGTCAAGTTAACCCTAAGTGTTTTCGCTGTGTAAAACTGTCTTACACCCGTTGTATGTGAACGTAAGAATCCATCACACCCGATCATCACGTGGTGCTTAGAAGCGACGAACTGTAGCAACGGTGCACAGTTAGGGGAGAACACTTCTTGAAATTGTTGTAAGGGATCATCTTATTTACTACCGTCGTTCTAAGCAAACAAGATGCATAAACATGATAAACATCACATGCAATCAAATAGAGTAGTGACATGATATGGCCAATATCATATAGCTCCTTTGATCTTCATCTTCGGGGCTCCATGATCATCTTGTCACCGGCATGACACCATGATCTCCATCATCATGATCTCCATCATCGTGTCTTCATGAAGTTGTCACGCCAACGACTACTTCTACTTCTATGACTAACGCGTTTAGCAATAAAGTAAAGTAGTTTACATGGCGTTCTTTAATGACACGCAGGTCATACAATAAATAAAGACAACTCCTATGGCTCCTGCCGGTTGTCATACTCATCGACATGCAAGTCGTGAATCCTATTACAAGAACATGATCAATCTCATACATCACATATATCATTCATCACATCCTTTTGGCCATATCACATCACATAGCATACCCTGCAAAAACAAGTTAGACGTCCTCTAATTGTTGTTTGCATGTTTTACGTGGCTGCTATGGGTTTCTAGCAAGAACGTTTCTTACCTACGCAAAGACCACAACGTGATATGCCAATTGCTATTTACCCTTCATAAGGACCCTTTTCATCGAATCCGTTCCGACTAAAGTGGGAGAGACTGGCACCCGCTAGCCACCTTATGCACCAAGTGCATGTCAATCGGTGGAACCTGTCTCACGTAAGAGTACGTGTAAGGTCGGTCCGGGCCGCTTCATCCCACAATACCGTCGAAACAAGATTGGACTAGTAACGGTAAGCATATTGAACAACATCAATGCCCACAACTACTTTGTGTTCTACTCGTGCAAAGAATCTACGCAATAGACCTAGCTCATGATGCCACTGTTGGGGAACGTAGCAGAAATTCAAAATTTTTCCTACGAATCACCAAGATCTATCTATGGAGAGACCAGCAACGAGTAGAAGGAGAGGAGAGTTTGCATCTACATACCCTTGTAGATCGCTAAGCGGAAGCGTTCAAGTGAACGGGGTTGATGGAGTCGTACTCGTCGTGATTCAGATCACCGATGATCAAGTGCCGAACGGACGGCACCTCCGCGTTCAACACACGTACAGCCCGGTGACGTCTCCCACGCCTTGATCCAGCAAGGAGAGAGGGAGAGGTTGAGGAAGACTCCATCCAACAGCAGCACAACGGCGTGGTGGTGGTGGAGGAGCGTGGCAATCCCGCAGGGCTTCGCCAAACACCATGGGAGAGGAGGAGGAGGAGGAGAGACAGGGCTGCACCAAGAGAGATCAAAATCGTGTGTTATGGGCAGCCCCTAGGCCTCATATATATAGGGGAAAGGGAGGGCTGCGCCCCCTTTAGGGTTTCCCACCCCCAAGGGGTGCGGCCAGCCCTAGATGGCAAAGGGGGCGGCGGCCAGGAGGGGGAGAGAGGGGAGGCGCCCACTAGGTGGGCCTTAAGGCCCATCTGGACTAGGGTTTGCCCCCTCCCACTCTCCCTTGCGCCTTGGCACCTTGTGGGGGGCGCACCAGCCCACCTAGGGGCTGGTCCCCTCCCACACATGGCCCACGCAGCCTTCTGGGGCAGGTGGCCCCACTTGGTGGACCCCCGGGACCCTCCCGGTGGTCCCGGTACAATACCGATATCGCCCGAAACTTTTCCGGTGACCAAAACAGGACTTCCCATATATAAATCTTTACCTCCGAACCATTCCGGAACTCCTCGTGACGTCCGGGATCTCATCCGGGACTCCGAACAACATTCGGTAACCACATACAAGCTTCCTTTATAACCCTAGCGTCATCGAACCTTAAGTGTGTAGACCCTACGGGTTCGGGAGACATGCAGACATGACCGAGACGTTCTCCGGTCAATAACCAACAGCGGGATCTGGATACCCATGTTGGCTCCCACATGTTCCACGATGATCTCATCGGATGAACCACGATGTCAAGGACTTAATCAATCCCGTATTCAATTCCCTTTGTCTATCGGTATGTTACTTGCCCGAGATTCGATCGTCGGTATCCAATACCTTGTTCAATATCGTTACCGGCAAGTCACTTTACTCGTTCCGTAACACATCATCCCGTGATCAACTCCTTGGTCACATTGCGCATATGATGATGTCCTACCGAGTGGGCCCAGAGATACCTCTCCGTTTACACGGAGTGACAAATCCCAGTCTCGATCCGCATAAAACAATAGATACTTTCAGAGATACCTATAGTGCACCTTTATAGTCACCCAGTTACGTTGTGACGTTTGATACACCCAAAGCACTCCTACGGTATCCAGGAGTTACACGCTCTCATGGTCGAAGGAAGAGATACTTGACATTGGCAAAGCTCTAGCAAATGAACTACACGATCTTTTGTGCTAGTCTTAGGATTGGGTCTTGTCCATCACATCATTCTCCTAATGATGTGATCCCGTTATCAACGACATCCAATGTCCATAGCCAGGAAACCATGACTATCTGTTGATCACAACGAGCTAGTCAACTAGAGGCTCACTAGGGACATATTGTGGTCTATGTATTCACACGTGTATTACGATTTCCGGATAATACAATTATAGCATGAATAAAAGACTATTATCATGAACAAAGAAATATAATAATAACACTTTTATTATTGCCTCTAGGGCATATTTCCAACAGTTTGTGCAGTCCGAATCTGAATTCAGAACGTGAGAGACTTAGACTCTATCTTCTCTTGGCCCAAACGTGACGTGAGATGACTTTTTGAACAACTCCTAAACTTCTCCTTTTCCCTTATTTTCATATGTGGATTGTAAAAATGTCCCATACACCTGCAATTAGACATGGCACAAAAGTCTATGAAGTATTATTGTCCTGGATGACATAAATAAATTGTTACATAGTTTGCATTAGAAATCACCTCACAAATATACATGTATGCAATATTTTTGGTCGTATCCAAGGTGGTCATGTCCTCATCAACCTTGCTCTGCACGTAAGCAGGTTGATCCATTCCGGCTTGATGTGCTGCTATGTAAGTAGTTAAACACATAAAACACATTCTTTGCGCGCAAACATCGCTGGTATGCGTCGGTCCTAAACAAATGGTTTTTAACCCCTTTTTGCGATGGCATTCGGAACCATCGCCAAGTGAGTGTGGGTGATAGGGGGGTCCTTCCCACACGACCCAGAAACCGTTGGGGATATGCCCTCCTGGCACACACGCTCGGCAAAATGAGGTCGTGTGCGACCGGCGAGCACTCAAATATAGAAATACATACAGTAGTGCTAAAAAATACAATTTTACCAAACGTTAACTGAGCACCACATTGCACAATATAACATACTCCTAATAGAAGATCAGACAGTTAACCAAACAAATCATGCTTAACAACTTGAAAATATAGCAATTGTATTTGTTTCTCATGTATTTAGTACAGCCAAATTCGATTTATTCCTCACATGGTATACAATAACAGAATGCGGCCACAACAATTGAACATCGCATTGCAGAATTGAACCAAGCAGTTAACTAAACACCACAACAAGTGAACCAAGCCACAACAAATGAACCAAGCAGTTAACTAAACACCAATTGAACAATATAACATACTCCTAATAGAAGATCGGACAGTTAACCAAACCAAGCATGCTTAACAACTTGGAAATATTGCACCCTGAAGAATTGAACATCACATTTGCAGAATTGAATCAAACAGCTAATTGAACACCACATTGCACGACATATAGAACATATACACTATAGCAAAAGATTGCATGGTAAAAGTAGATAGCACAATTCACTAGAATTTGTTATGGAAAGGCAGTAGCTAGCAAACTGAACATGGGTCCTTATAGTGAGCTAATAAGACAAGCTACTCCTCATTGTCGGAGATATCGATGACGATTGGCTCCTTGGACATGGAAGAGGGCGAGGCCTCCGCATCATGGGTGCCCTCGTTGTAGTGGTGAGTTGCCTGAGCCGCTCCGGGCACCAACCTACTAGCTCTCGAGATGAGTAAGCACGTGCATGCTGAGAAAACACCTCGTAGTCTTATCGAAGGCACCGACGGTGGCCTCGAGAAAACGCCACAAACTGTCGTTTAAAGCAGCCAACCGCGTCGCAGTGTCGGCGCGTGAGGCGTCAACGGTAGCCTCGACGGCGAGGTGCTCCTCCAAGATCTAGGGGTCGGCACGAATGGCAGCCATCGCGACCTCATCCACGCGTGCGGCTGCGATTTGCTTCTCCCCTACCGAATGCTCCTTGAGGTCCTGGCTATATTGCGTGCACCATGTCTTAGGCCGACGCTTATTTGGTGGAAGGGTCGATGATTTGGGTGGAAGGTGTCACGCTCACGCCGGCGGTCGGGACATGTGGGATGTGGAAGGAGGAGGAGGATGGGGGTCGGGTGTGGATTACCTGCCTAGATAGGCGAGGCCGAGCAGCGTGAAGGAGGGTCGCCGACGAGGAGGCGGCGACGCTGCAAGCAAGGAGTGAAGGTTTCAACATGGAAAGGAAGGCGAAAACAGGGGAAATGTGGCTTCTCGTAAGGGGAAGGGGGCGGGAAGGTAGATATTTCGCGGAAGCCGAAAATTTAGAATCGCTTCAGCCAAAAAACTGGCACGCAAAGTGTCACCAGACACGGTCCCTTATTCAGAGCGGGCTGTGGACTGTAGCCGTCGCACCTTCTCGCATAAGTCGTATGCGTACTATACTCTGACGGTGCTCCAAGATATTTTGTGTTGCATCTCACACGGTTGGTTATAATAAACAGTGTGGGATCTACTTGATTTTTCGTCTTGATTTGAATTACATAATGGGGTCACAGCGGCCATGGACGGTGTTTGAATTGCTAGACCTTTTATCTGCAGTGATCATGCAACTATATGTGTGTCATAAAAGAATTGGAATTATTTAAGGTTCGTTTGGACATCTTTATGCATTAAGTGAGTTTTCAATGTATTTATGTGCATAATTCAAATTTGAACTACATGCACATGCTCCAATGCATATAAATTGGTTGAAAAATCAAATCTTTGTCCTTGGGTGCATGCTTAGGTCTCATGCAAGAAATGGGAATGATTTTTCAAACACCAGGGCACTGTTGAAAAACATTGAGATGCTTGGTTTTTAAATTCTAATAAATCCAAAACTCGTCTAAAATTCATGAAACTTGGCATGCTATCATGGAGCGGCATCAACATGCTGTGGTAAATTTTGTGTCCCGTTTGGGGCAGGTTTGGGTATATGCTTCTCACAAAACGAGAGCTTCTCATAACAAGCATGATGGTTTCGGTAGAGAACGCCCCACCTTTGGGAACAAAACGATATCCATTGCCTCTTATTGCTTTCAAAAAAATTCACGTGTCAACATAGAACAACATGAGTGTTGTGTTATTTTTTGTGATTTTTCGGGGTTTGTTTGGACATTTTTATGCATTAACTGAGTTTTCCAATGCATTTATGTGCATATTCAAATTTAAACTACATGCACATGCTCCAGTGCATATAAATTGGTTGAAAAATCAAATATGTGTCCTTGGGTGCATGCTTAGGTCCCATGCAAGAAATGGGAATGAATTTCAAACACCAGGGCGCCGTTGATTGCCGGCAAAACATTGAGGTGTCTGGTTTTTAATTCTAGTAAATCCAAAACTCATCTGAAATTCATGAAACTTGGCATGCTATCATGGAGTGGCATCAACATGCCGTGGTAAATTTTTTGTCTCATTTGGGGCAGGTTTGGGTATATACTTCTTACAAACCAGAGCTTCTCACAACAAGCATGATGGTTTCGGTAGGGAACGCCCCACCTTTGGGGACGAAACGATATCCATTATCTCTTATTGCTTTCAAAAAATTTCTCGTGTCAACATAGAACAACAGGAGTGTTGTGTTATTTTTTGTGATTTTTCGGGGTTCGTTTGGACATTTTATGCATTAATTGAGTTTTCAATGCATTTGTGTGCATAATTCAAATTTGAACTACATGCACATGCTCCAGTGCATATAAATTGGTTGAAAAATCAAATCTGTGTCCTTGGGTGCATGCTTAGGTCCCATGTAAGAAATGGGAATGAATTTCAAACACTAGGGCACCGCTGATTGCCGGCAAAACATTGAGATGCCTGGTTCTTAAATTCTAGTAAATCCAAAACTCGTCTGAAATTCATGAAACTTGGCATGCTATCATGGAGCGGCATCAACATGTCATGGTAAATTCTTTATCCCACTTGGGGCAGGTTTAGGAATATGCTTCTCACAAACTAGAGCTTCTCACAACAAGTATGATGGTTTCAATAGGGAACATCCCACCTTTGGGGACGAAACGATATCCATTGCCTCTTATTGTTTTCAAATTTTTTCTCGTGTCAACATAGAATGACATGAGTGTTGTGTTATTTTTTGTGATTTTTCTGGGTTTGTTTGGACATTTTTATGCATTAAGTGAGTTTTCAATGTATTTACGTGCATAATTCAAATTTGAACTACATGCACATGCTTCAGTGCATATAAATTGGTTGAAAAATCAAATATGTGTCCTTGGGTGCATGCTTAGGTACCATGCAAGAAATGGGAATGAATTTCAAATACCAATGCACCGTTAACTGCTGGCAAAACATTGAGATGCCTGGTTTCTAAATTCTAGTAAATCCAAAACTCGTCTGAAATTCATGAAACTTGGCATGCTATCATGAAGCGGCATCAATATGCCGTGGTAAAGTTTTGTCCCATTTGGGGCAGGTTTGGGTATATGCTTCTCAGAAACCAGAGCTTCTCACAACAAGCATGATGGTTTCGATAGGGAACACCCCACCTTTGGGGACGAAACGATATCCATTGCCTTTCAAAAAATTTCTCGTGTCAACATAGAACAACATGAGTGTTGTGTCAATTTTTGTGATTTTTCAGGGTTCGTTTGGACATTTTATGCATTAATTGAGTTTTCAATGCATTTATGTGCATAATTCAAATTTGAACTACATGCACATGCTCCAGTGCATATAAATTGGTTGAAAAATCAAATATGTCCTTGTGTGCATGTAAAAAATGGGAATTAATTTCAAACACCAGGGCACCGTTGATTGTCGGCAAAACGTCGAGATACTTTGTTTTTAAATTCTAATAAATCTAAAACTCGTCTGAAATTCATGAAACCTGGCATTGCTATCATGGAAGGGCACCCGACATGTTGTGGTATTTTTCATGTCCATTTTGAGAGAAGGCGCACTCGAATAATGACAGCCAACAAAGGCATTTTGAAAAAATAGCTGCCACTTTAATATCTCAAACATTTGTATAATTCAAACCGTGTGCGTACGGTTAGCCATTCACGTGACGCCACATGTCTTGGTTTTAATGGCTATAGGAGGTGTCGTGTGGGCAGCTGTTTGACTGGACGAGAGGCGTGCGAGTGCATCCGGTGCGCAGGCTCACCGGGAAGCGTACAAGCTGTTCAACGCATGATCTGTGCATCTCTTCAACGCAAACAGTTCAGATTACGGTATGCAAATTAAAGCCAGATTTCGGCTCTAAGCCAAAAGACACTGCGATTTGTCAAAATATGTAGCTAAAAATCAATAGCACTGTCTATTTTTTAACTAAAATTCAGTAATTAAGCATAGATTTCATTCATACTAGAGGTTAAGCAGTCGTTCTCACCGGGAAGCGAGACATACTTGGACCGCTGCATGCCTCACTCCCACTAGTCTATATTAATGGCGCCGCCGAGCGGCCGCACCCCCCATCCTCACCACACACACAATTCCTCTCTCTACGCCTGCATCCTCGACGCCGCTCTAAGTCCTTAAAGTCGTCAGTGTACAAGGATACCGCCGAAGCGCCCCATCGGAGGGAGTGGTGACGCTGAGGCTGCTGAAGCACCGGAGCACGGCGTGAATATGGAGATAGAGGTTTCCGTCCCCGCCGACGAGGTGGAGAACGAGGCTGCCAACAAGTGGAGGCGGGTCAAGAAAGAACCGCAAGCGACTCTAGCAGGCCTAGACTTCATCAACAACCTCCCCGATGATATGTTAATAGTCATCATATCCCTCCTCCCAATCAAATATCAGGTGAGGACAGCCGCCCTTTCTCGGCGGTGGCGCACCCTATGGCTCCGCACCCCTGTCGACCTCCTCGACGCCCACAAGCTCTGTCATGGTTGTCGCCAAAGCTTGGATGCGTTCTCCCAGATCCTCGGCAGTCACGATGGCCCAATCAAAGGCCTTATCACGAGCAAGTTCCGTTCCAATGGCAAGGACAGAGCCGAGCTTGCCGAGTGGTTCCAATCCCGCGCCATAGATTAGCTAAAGAAGCTAAGTTATAATGATGGGCATATGCGCTTGCTGCCAACGTCCGCGCTCCACTTCGCGCCCATGCTATGCCTCGCCAAGTTTATGAGCTGCCACCCCCCTAATGATGCGCCCGCTCTTTTTCTACCACGACTGAAGCACCTCGAGCTTGTCACCGTCCGCATCCCAAAGGATGACATGGAGCGCCTGCTCCGCGGCTGTACTGCACTCGAGTTCCTTCGTCTTCAGGCGATGAATTGGTCGAGTACCTTGCACATCACCTCCAGGACTCTTCGGACTATATATGTGTGTTGCTGGTGCTGCAACGAGAGATCAAAAAAGGTGGACCACAATATGGTCATCCAGGACACACCCTCACTTGAGAGATTACTTGTAGTTGATCAACAAGGTCCAACAAGAATCAATGTCATTTCTGCACCGAAATTGAAAGTGGTGGGCTACTCGTCTGTCGAATACTACAACTTTCAGGCACAACAGTCGCCTTATATACCTCTCTTTCTTGATATCAACGTTATTTCGAGTTTTGAAGATGTATGTTCGTCTGTCATCCAGCGAAGCTTCACCCAGACTCTGGGCATAGTGAAGGTCTTGGCACTAGAATCTGTCGGCCCCAACCTGGACCAAGTTGGCAGTTGCCTGAGATGCTTTCCGTGCCTGAAGAAGCTGTATATCAACGTGATGTTCCTTTCCTATTAAATGTTAACCATAAGGGAGTTCAATTTTTTGCACCTTTTCCCAAGTTTATAATGACAATGTACTATGATTTCTGAAGGAATTTTGGAGGATTTTAGGACATACACCCCCACCCCATATTGGTTGCGTCATTCATATGGTTACAATCATCCATAAGCATTTGTCCTTTGGATTCATATGTACAAGTTTTCTTAGGGAATTTTTCATCCAATCCAACCTCTTGTGAAGAAGGCTACATGTTTCTAGATTGTAATCAAATGCCCATGTTAATCATGCCAGATTAAAGATGGCACGTTGGTGCATTTTACAAATCTTGCAAACCAAATGGGCGTGTAGCAGTGTTCAAAACTGCATGTAGGCACTAACGCGTTCTCTTCTTTTGCACAGGCCCGGAGGTGGATGATGTTTATAACGACAATCACATCAAATGCATGGATCTGCATCTCTCAAATATTACTTTGAACTCCTACCGAGGAACCCCATTGGAGATTACACTCGCCAGGTTCTTTCTTGCCAGAGCAAAGGTGCTGAGGGTACTGAGGTTGAACACTCATTTAATTAGGAAAGATCAATGATATGATTATCAGAGCCGGCTGGTACTTGGAATGGAAGTGCCTCCAAACAGGGCCGGCCCTGGGGTATGGCCGATGGGACGATGGCCTAGGGCCCAAGCGAGGAGGGGGCCCATGCTGGAGTATATATATACTGTATATCCCAACAAAAAACAAGTAAAAAACTACAAAAGAATTAAAGAAGGGAAATAAGATGGGCTATGCGACCCAGATAGTAGCTACCGATCGCTGATCGATTAGCGAACACGAAGCGGCGCCGTGACTCACGCCAGTTGCCAGCATCAGGCACACGACTGCTGGTTTTCCTAATTTCCTTCGTAGGTTCGTCGCCCTCGCCCGTGACACCCGCCGGCCTTCTCGCTTGGCGCCTTGCCCCTTGCCACGCCGCCCTCGCCTTGGCCGCCGCTGTCCGCGCCGCCGCACAGCAATCCGGCATGCGGTAGCCCAGCCATCCGGCATCCGGCAAGGCGGTACCGCAACAATACCTATACAAGTATACATCTGACTGGAAGTCCCGAAGTCTACTCGTTTTCCATCCATTTCATCCATGTTCCTATCCATCCCACCAAACCCCAAATTTGACAATTCAGTAGTTTATTTATTCTTTATTTAGTATCTATGTATTATAATCCAATCTATCATTTTTTTGTCATTCTATATACATGTCTAGGGTTCCAATCATCCGATGTATAAATTCCTAATTCTTTGTATCCTCTTTTGATCCTTTCTACGTGATTTTAGGACATTAGCATGCCATGCTACCTAAGAAGAAGCAATTGCTGGGCGCTGAAAAAAGGAGGAAAAAGAAAGAAAGTGATCCGAAAATTCTACCACTGAAGGGTTCGTTGAATAAGTTCTTTACATCTTCAAGCTATGTTGATGTCGGTGAAGAACAAGGGCAAGAAACTACTCCCGAGCATGAAAATTCCGTTCTTATTTGAGGTAATCATGTCATGTTAGTTTCATTTTATGATCTTTTTAGTATTATTGTTTTTGATTGAGTGAGTTTGAATTTGGTTATTATTGTTCTCGATGGAGTCATTTGAACTATTATAGTCATATTTTAAACTAAAGATGTGTGATTGAAAGTTATTTTTAATAAGTTATAACACACACACACACACACACACACACATATATATATATATATATATATATATGGTCTTAGGACTTAGGACATAGGGGCCCATGTCGTCGAGTTTGCCTAGGGCCTTCCGAAACACAGGGCCGGCCCTGCCTCCAAAAATGCCAAACTTCTTATTGGAAGAGCATATGGCAAAGCAATTGGAAGTTATTGTGTCAAATCCATACATGACTTGTCAGTGGCTGATCCCTTTTCAGAAATGACGTAGCTTGCAATGTTTGAATTTGGGCGTTCTAATCTTTGAATTTGAACCTTGCAATATTTATGGTATTTGTTATATTGAACCATTTTCGTTTTCTTGTCTCAACGCAAACATTTCATCCGGGTGAACCGCATGTCATAGATCGCACACACCTTAATCTGACTGACCGTTTCTTTTGTGTTGCCTAATCACAAATAGTTTCTCCGAGTGAACTGTATGCAGTACATCGCACACGCCTTGATCTGGCTGACCATTTCTTTTGTGTTGCCTAATCACAAACAGTTCATCCCAGTGAACTGTATGCTGTACATCGCACACACCTTCATCTGGCTGCCCGTTTATTTTGTTCCTCCTCATCGAAAACGGTTAATTGAACTGAACCGTATGCCCTGAATCGCACACGCAACTAAAATCTGAACCGTGTTTGATGCATCCGTCATCGCAAACATTTTGCGTCTTTTTGACGGGTTTTTACACCACTGTTTGCGATTATTGCATCGCACACAGTTTCGTCGGAGGGTCTCTCATCGTAGTGTCGCGTTAGCAACATCCTGCAGTAGTGCGTATACCCGTACTATGACTACGTGGACCACCTGCTGTTCCGGCCGCTCCGGCCGAACAAGGAGGCTGTGGCGTGTCGACTTACATCAGTGAGCTCTACGATGTGCACATCCACCCGGGGACGATGATCATAGAAGTACCAGGCGCTGTTCGACATGAGCGACGTCTGAGAGCATACGCCTTGTAACCAACGGGCTTCGGCATGCTACTGGCCAACCAGGCAAGAAACAAGACACCACCATGAAAGATGACGACAGGTAAAAATGATGAAGGAATGCATATAGTCCTGGCCATGGGCCGCCCGGCCCGACCCGGCCTGAAAAAGCCCGGCCCGACGCTGCTCCCGGGCCGGGCCTGGGCCTAGGTTTTGAGCCCGAAGCCTAGGTCGGGCCGGGCCTGGGCCCGCTGTTTATGCCATTTACTGAAGAAGCCCGGCCTGAGGCCCGAGGCCCGATGTGTTTTTTGCTGTGATGGGCCGGGCTCGGGCCGGCCGTTGGGGCCTAGTTTTCAGGCCCGGCCCGGCCGTCGGGCCTGAGTTTTCTACCTCGGGCTTGGTCAAGCCCGGCCCGAAGCCCGACCCGGCCCGGAGGATGGCCAGGTCTAAACGCATATGCATACGCATCATCGCAAGTAGAGGCCGGATTGCTTGCAAAAAAAGAGAGTACTGGCCGGATATACAACAGGCCCACAATCTGTCTAGCGATCACATAGTCCTTGATCCCATGCCATGTAAGCAACCTGGTGCCAAACAAGATATGAGCAAAAAAACACCAGGATTGACCGAAATTAAAAAGTACAGGGTAATAATTTCAGGGATTTTAAGATCCTAAATTTTAAAAAGTGCATATGTACTAATTAAAGAAAACGAGCGGCCGGTCTTACACACGCATGCATGTAGTTTTGTGGTCTAAATTTTGTCTTTATTCATGACGTGGCATGTACTACTAGGATGGTCGCATGGACAAGACACCACATTATTCCATGGATGCGCATGTCCATTTATTCAGGTTTTCAAATTTTTAAAAAGCCATATCTTTTAAACCGTGCTTCGGAATTTAGATCCGTTTTCACTATTGGAATCCTCGCGACGAGATCTTTGAAACTAGATCCCGCATAGGTATGTTTTGACAAAAAAATTTTGATGCCAACTTTGATGCTATATTGTGCAACTTTATTACTACATCGTGCAACTTTTTTCCAAAACTAATGTTTGGAGCTGCATCTTCGTATGAGGTTGCAACCTAGCAACCACGACAACTTTGATGTGTAACTAGTCTATTGCCTCGACGAAAGTCGATGTACAACCTCCTCTTGTAATGTAGTCTAGTTGCACACACGTTGATGTTTAGTTGGCTTGTAATGTAGTATAGTTGCACACATATTGATGTTTAGTTGGCTTGTAATGTAGTATAGTTGCACACACATTGATGTTTAGTTGTCTTGTAATGCAGTCTAGTTACACACACATTGATATTTAATTGGCAGGAAGACTGGTTGCACATATATATGCTCAGTTGGCGCGGCAATCTAGTCTAGTTGCACACGCATTAATGTTTAGTTGGCAGGACACTAGTTGCACACACATATGCTCAGTTGGCGTGACAATCTAGTCTAGTTACACACACATTGATGTTTAGTTGGCAGGAAGACTAGTTCGTCGAAACATCCCCATGCGGGATCTAGTTTCGAAGAGCACGTCGCGAGGATTCCAGCGGTGAAAACAGATCTTAATTCCGATACGCGGATTAAAAGTTATGTTTTTTTAGTTTTTGAAACAACGAATTAAATACACCAAAGAATAAAATGCATGCACTGAAGAGATGACTGTGCAGACATTTAAAGACCAGGTGAAATGTTTTCTTAATTAGGATGGTTAATTAGAAAGGGACATAAAATTTTCAGTTTAGGCCGGCCGCTCGCGTAGGCTAAGCGATTTTAACTCAGACTTCAAGTATAAATTGAAGATTTATTTTAGACTTTTTTTCTTTTCGTTACAACACACAGGCATGTTTCATGTATCCTAGTAAATAAAAAAAAACCCAACCGTGCAACAGCTCACCTTATCCGATCGCAAGATTCTGGCCTCGCCATCCCGGAATCCACGTATCAGCAGGCCCCCACCACGTAAAAAGCTCACAAACACTAGAGAAAAACAGCGCAGGAATTCGCTAACCACACCCGCTGAGACACCACAGGAAACACAGCCCACTCTCTCTCTC